>NC_143204.1:8930833-9232500 GCF_051530095.1 Phoenix dactylifera | reverse complement strand
TTGCCGACGCTAACAAAAAGCGTCGGCAAAAAATGCTAGTTCGCAAAAAATTTTCGACGGTTGCCTGTAGCGTCGGAAGTTGACGACGCTTATAAGCGTCATCGAAACTGTTTCCAACACTGGGCCTTCTTTGCCACCACCGGACGTGGGGCAACCTGGACGTCGGACATGAAGCGGGAGGCGAGGTTCTCGAGGATGATGCCGTCGGAGGCGGCGAAGAGGCGAGGACGGGAGAGGTGAAGTGGCGCTCGTCGGGGGTGAGGGTGTGGAGCCAGTGGGGGAGGTCGGCGGAGAGGTCGACCTCCTCGGCGGTCCAGAAGGAGGCGGACCAGAAGGAGGCGCGAATTGGGAACATCGAGAGGCGGTTGGGGGTCGGGGCGAGGAGGCGCAAATTGGGAACATCGAGAGGCGGTCGGGTCGACGGCATATACGGAGATGAGATGAGACGGCATAGACGGAGAAGAAGAAGAAAACTGTCTTCGAGAAATGTCCAATGGGTACTTGGCTTCCGACGACGCTTATAAGCGTCGTCGGAAGCCAAATTCCTTCCTCCCACTTTTCTAGCCCGTCGGATTCCGGAGAGGGAAGGAGAGAGATGTCAAAAAGGAGGCCGCGGATAGACGGCCATCGAGTTAGTCCCACATCGGCGGATCGATCGGAATAAAAGGAGAAAGAAAGGAAGCGACTCAGGAGCGAAAGATATGAGAATAGCTCCTCTGTCGCCGACTCCGGCTCTGCTCCGCGCTCTTCAAGGACGGGCCCTCATGCACACCCAGACCGCCGCCGCCTAGCTCACCGCTAAGCTCGCCGCCAACTACCCTGCCTGTGATATCGCTGTATTCAGGCAGCTCCCCCATCGCCCAGGCCGCTGCCCCATAACCGACGAGGTTGCCACGTTTGAGGGTGCGTTGGAAAGAATTTTTCCACTGTCGGTAAATTACCGATGCTAAAAAGTGTCGGTAAAGCGTCGCTAGTTCCCGGCGCTTTTGGAAGCATCGGGAAAGATTTTTTCCACTGTAGCATAGGCGACGCTTTTACCGACGCTTTGGATAGCATCGAGAATGTTTTTACTAACGCGTAAAAGCGCCGCTAATGGCCAAAAAAAGCATCGCTAATGCCCAATTTTCTTATAGTGGATGATGTGGATGGAGGTGATGAGATTATCGCGTTTGGTTGCACCACGGTGATCCTACATGGCGGTGATCCTAAATCACTTTCATTCCTCCTATCACCGCCTAACTCGGTGATGGGATACCCGTCCTTGAGGTCGGAACTTCAAGATCACTCCAGGGTAATGATCCTGGATTGAAAATTAAAGACAAAAATACCCCTAAATATACCATCAATATATTATGTCAATATTATATATGTTACGGGGGAACTAAGCCGCCATGCTCCACGTGACCGGCACGCGCGCCCATGAAGACTACGGCTGTCCTTTGATCCAGCAATCCGACCCCGAGTCGGACATCTTCGGCTCCACAGCCCGACCTCGAGTCGGCTGCCCTTCGATCCAGCAGTCCGGCCCCGAGTCGGACATCTTCGGCTTCGCAGCCCGACCCCGAGTCGGCTGCCCCTTAATCTAGCAATCCGACCCCAAGTCGGATATCCTCAGCACCGCAGCCCGACCCCGGGTCGGCTGCCCCCTGATCCAGCACTCCGACCCCGAGTCGGAGATCTCTTGATAACGACAGGCTGCTTCTCAGAGGCACGCCGAGGCCTCCTGCTCCACTACTCCCTGCAACGGCTGTATCCGATGCTGTTCCACGATTTCCTGTATCAGCCGTACAAAGCGGAACTCCACTACGCCCTGTCATGGCCGTACCCAGCGCTGCTCCACGACGCCCTGTAACGGCCATGTCAGTGGCCACTCCATCGCGCCCACGATGACAAACCCCCCTGAGAGACCCCCCAGCCAGGTATATATGCGGCTGGGGGGAGAAGGGGGGGTAAGCAATATCTTCCAGAGCACTCTCTTGCTTGCTATTATTATCTCTCCTTCTCCTCCAATCTCCTCTGACTTGATCGTCGGAGGGCCCCCACTACCCCAGTGGTGGTGCGAGGCTTGCTCGCAGGTTTCCCGGTGGAAGGTGGAGCGTAACCAACACCAACCAAAACAATTCAGACGGAACCCCGTTCACACCGCTGTGTCAATCGTTCTCGGTTTGGACCACCAGCAACAGTTGGCGCTAGAGGAAGGGCCTGAATCTTAGAGCGATCGTAATGGCACGGCGAGGTGGTCGCGGAGCTTCCAATGCCTCCGGTCGCGGGGCCTCTCGCGCCTCCGGCCGGGAGGCCGCTGCGTCTCCAACACATTCTCAGCAACACTCCACCGTTCCACCCCCAATTCAGATGGTCGAAGCCGCTCAGTTCGACCAGTTAACCCAGCAGGTCCGCACCCTCGCGGAGGCGGTGCAGAACCTGCAGGGTGTGATGTCTCGGGCGCCGCAGAGGGCCCAGGAGCCGCTGCTCCCTGAGCGCTCACCTGTCCTCCTTAACCCGCGCTCCTTCCTCTCCCATGGGGAGGAGCGCCGGCGCGAGGAAGATTCTCGAGCACGGTCCATTCTGCCGGGACCGTCCCATCGAAGCTGCGCGGGGTACAAGAGGCGGGCCCGGGCGCGTTCCCAGACCCCCCAGTCCTCAAGGAACCCGCGCTCCAGTCGGTCCCCCTCTCGGTGCTCCTTGTCTCCCACCCATCGGTCGCGCTCCCTGGACCGGCGGGTGGACGATCTCCACCGACAACTCCAGGTCCTGAAGGGCCACTCTAAAGATCCCTTCGCCGACTTGGAGATCTCCTCCCAACCGGCGCTCGCCTCGAGGATCCTGCGGACCCCAAATCCGTCGGGATTCAAAATGCCGGCGATCGAGCCCTATGACGGGGCGGCGGACCCGCGGGATCACGTGGAGAGTTTCAGGACTCTTATGCTCCTCCATGGAGCATCAGATCCTCTCCTCTGCAAGGCCTTCCCGGCGACCCTCCGTGGCCCAGCCAGGGCGTGGTTCGCCGGCCTGGAGGCTGACTCTATCCAGTCCTTTGACCAGTTCACTCGCCTCTTCATCAGCCATTTCGCCGTCAGTAGCCGGCGGCGATTGGTTTCCGACTCCCTCTTTGATGTCCGGCAAAACGAGGGAGAAAGCCTGCGGGATTACCTTACCCGCTTCAACAAGGCTACATTGGAGGTCCGGAACCTGAGCCAGGAGGTGGCTCTCTCAGCCCTGAAGCGTGGCTTCCGGAAGGGCAGACTCACCTTCTCCCTGGACAAACGCCTGCCGCGGAGCTTCCCGGAGCTGTTGTCTCGGGCGAACCAGTATGCAGACGCCGAGGAGGCAGCCGCCCACCGGAACAAGGAGGCCGCCGAGGCCCCTCTAAAGCTCGGGAAGAAAAGGCGAAAAGAGGCACCCCAGAGGAGGAGCCCGACGCCTCAACATCGGCGCAGAAGCCCGTCACCGGCGAGGAACCACGGCGCCCCACGCCCTCGTTCTCCGCACCGACGCTTCAACCGGTACACCCCACTCCTGGCCCCCCGGGCCCAGATCCTTATGGAGGTCAAGGGGCGGGAGAACCTCCCGGTCCCGAGGCAGATGAAGAAAATCCCTGGGAGGAGGCCCTCTCGAGCGTACTGTGAGTACCACCGAGACCACGGCCACGACACCGAAGACTGCTTCCAGCTTCGGGACGAGATCGAGGCTCTCATCCGCCGAGGGCGTCTCGGTCGATATGTAAACGACCGACGTCCCCCCGCAGACCCGCGTCCGGCCGACCCGGCCCCTCAGGAGCCTCGGGAGCAGAATCGACCCGTCGCGGGCGTGATCCACACCATCACTGGGGGCTGCTCTCGGCCCGTGAGGAACGCAGGGGGCTCGGTGGAAGCCTCAGGGGTGGCCGTCGCGAAGAGGCAGCGGGTCGGAAATGTAATCACTTTTTGTGATGAGGATGTAAAGGGGGTTCAGACCCCCCATGATGATGCCATGGTGATCTCCCTCACTATGGCGAACTATGATGTAAGGCATGTTCTTGTGGATAGTGGAAGCTCAGCTGATATTTTGTTTTACGAGGCCTTCCAAAAGATGAGCTTGTCCCGACAAGTGTTGCACAAAACATCCACCCCCCTCATAGGATTCACTGGAGACGCTATCTCGGCCGAAGGTGTCGTTGAGCTGCCTGTGACTGCGGGCGTTGCACCCGCAGAAGCCACGGTGCGGCTCGGGTTCTTGGTCGTCCGTGTTCCCTCGGCCTACAACGCTATCCTCGGACGACCCGGACTGAACGCCCTTCGCGCGGTAGTCTCTACATACCATTTGCTAATGCGGTTCCCCACGGCGGCCGGGATTGGAGAGGTCCGAGGTGACCAACCGACCGCACGGTAATGTTTCCTAGCAACCCTCAAAGGGAAGAAGCCCGTGGAGGCCCTAAGCGTCGAGTCCCTTGACGCCAGAGACGAGGTGGCTTTGCGGCACGGGGAGCCGGCCGAGGGTGTGATCGAAGTTCCCCTTGAAGAGGGTCGCCCGGACCGTACGGTCCGGGTCGGTGCCAACCTCGACTCGGAAGCTCGGCTCAGGTTAGTGGAATTCCTCCGAGCCAATGCTGATGTATTTGCCTGGTCGGCGGCCGATGTACCTGGGATCGACCCGGAGGTCATTTCTCACGCCCTCAACGTCGACCCAACCCACCGACCAGTAAAGCAGAAGAAGAGACACTGTGCCCCGGATCGGATCCGAGTGGTCGACCAGGAGGTAGACAAGCTCTTGGAGGCAGGATTCATAAGGGAGGTCAGCTACCCCGAATGGCTGGCAAATGTCGTACTTGTCCGGAAGGCGAGCGGGAAGTGGAGGATGTGCGTCGACTACACCGACCTGAACAAGGCGGACCCAAGGATAGCTTTCCGCTTCCACGGATAGACCAACTGGTCGACGCGACTTCCGGATATCAGCTGCTGTCTTTCATGGACGCCTTCTCCGGCTACAACCAAATAATGATGGCTCCACAGGACGAGGAGAAAACTGCCTTTATAACAAACCGGGGGCTGTACTGTTACAAGGTAATGCCCTTTGGTCTGAAGAATGCTGGCGCCACTTACCAGCGCCTCGTCAACAAAATCTTCAAAGGGCAAATCGGCCGGAACATGGAGGTGTACGTGGACGATATGCTGGTGAAGAGCCGCCATGCAGACCAGCACATCGCGGATCTGGAGGAGACTTTTGCCACCCTGCGGAAGTTTCGCATGAAGCTGAACCCAGCGAAGTGCGCCTTTGGCGCTTCGGCCGGGAGGTTCCTCGGTTTCATTGTCAACCAGCGGGGGATCGAAGCCAACCCTGACAAAATCAAGGCTATCCAAGATATGTCCCCTCCGACCAAAGTGAAGGAGGTTCAGGAGCTCGCTGGAAGGGTCGCCGCGCTCGGACGATTTGTGGCAAAATCGGCCGAACGCTGCCAACCATTCTTCAAGGTGTTGAAGCGCCCGAAAGACTTCCTTTGGACGGCCGAATGTCAAGTGGCATTCGACCAACTCAAGGAGTACTTGGCGTCTCCTCCCCTGCTGTCCAAGCCGCAAGAGGGGGAGATGCTCTACCTCTATCTGGCGGTCTCCCCAACCGCAGTCAGCGCAGTACTGGTTCGGGAAGAGGCAAAGCTCCAGAAGCCTGTGTACTACATCAGCCGGGTCCTACGGGATGCCGAGACGCGGTATACGAAGGCGGAAAAGATCGCCTTCGCGCTGCTGACCGCGACCAGGAGGCTTCGCCCCTATTTCCAGGCCCATTCTGTCACCCTCTTGACCGACCAACCGCTGCGGCAGATCCTCAGCAATCCTGAGAATGCAGGACGGCTGGTGAAGTGGGCAGTAGAACTTGGTGAGTTCGACATCCGCTACCAGCCCCGACCCGCTATCAAGGCCCAGGTGCTCGCGGACTTCCTCGCTGAGTACACTGTGCAGGAGGCGGAACCTAGGCCGCCGGAAACACCCAGCCTCGACCTCCCAATCTGGACGCTTCACATTGATGGGTCGTCGAACCCCGAAGGTGGAGGGGCCGGGCTGGTCCTTACCAGTCCCGATGGAGTGATAGCCGAGTATGCCTTGAGGTTCGGATTTCCAGTGACCAACAACGAGGCGGAATACGAGGCCCTAGTCACAGGACTCAAACTCACCAAGGAGCTCGGCATCCGGCGTTTGAAGGTCTTCACCGACTCCCAGCTGGTGGTCGGGCAGGTCCGAGGGGAGTTCGAGGCTCGGAGCCCGACCATGCAGAGCTATGTCTGGAAGGTGCAAGCACTCATTCCCGACTTCGGCAGTGTTGACATTAAGCAGGTCCCAAGAAGCGAAAATGCTAGGGCCGACAGGCTGTCCCGCTTGGTGGGCGCAGACGCGCACAACTTGTCGAGGGCGATCTACCTGGAGACCCTGGATGCCCCGAGCATCGGCGAGGCCGGAGCGGTGATGGCGATTGATCCGGAGCCATCTTGGATGGACCCGCTCGTCGCCTACCTCGCCGAAGGGATCCTCCCAGAGGACGAAGATCAAGCTCGGCGACTCGTCATGAAGTCCGCCCACTACGTACTCTATGAAGGGAGGCTGTATCGGACCTCGTTCACCGCCCCCCTCTTAAGGTGCCTCCGCCCCTCGGAAGCGGCCTACGCCCTCAGCGAAATCCACGAAGGCATCTGCGGATCGCACCTGGGGGCTAGGTCCTTGGCGCATAAGATCATGAGGCAAGGCTATTATTGGCCTACCTTGTTGGAGGACTCAAAGGATCATGTGCGGAAATGCGACGCCTGCCAGCGCCACGCCAACGTCCAGAGAGTCCCTTCTGTCCCCTTGGCACCAATCACTGCACCCTGGCCCTTCGCCCAGTGGGGAATGGATATCCTCGGACCATTCTCCGTCGCTTCAGCTCAGCGGAAATTTTTGATTGTTGCAATCGACTACTTCACCAAGTGGGTGGAGGCAGAGCCGCTGGCCACTATCACGGAGGTGCAAGTCCGGAAGTTCGTGAAGAAGAACATCATTGTCCGATTTGGGGTACCTCGGGTCCTCATCTCGGATAATGGGCGACAGTTCGACAACAAGCATTTCCGTGACTTCTGCGAGGAGTTCGGGATCGAGCATCGGTTCACATCTGTGTCGCATCCCCAAACCAACGGCGAGGCCGAGGTCACAAATCGGACAATCCTCCAAGAAATCAAAGCGCGAATCGGTCGGACGGGGCAAGCTTGGGTCGAAGAACTCGAGAATGTCCTTTGGGCGTATCGGACCACGCATCGGACCCCTACCGGGGAGACGCCTTTCAGCCTAACCTATGGCACGGAAGCCGTTGTCCCCGAGGAGCTCGGACTCCCCTCACCTCGGGTGGCCGCGCACCGACCCGAGGCCAATTCGGAACAACTCCGAGGGAACCTGGATCTCTTGGAAGAAGCGAGGGAAATGGCGCAGGTTCGGATGGCGATGTATCAGCGGAGGGTGGCCCGATATTACAACTCCAAGGTCCGACCGAAGCTTTTCAGAATCGGAGATCTGGTGCTAAGGCGAGCTAAAGCATCTCGACCTGCGGAAGGTGGGAAGCTAGCGCCAAATTGGGAAGGCCCATATAAGGTTCGCTGGGTAAACCGACCTGGCTCCTACCAGCTGGAGGCCCTAGATGGTCGAGAAATTCTAAGGAGCTGGAATTCCGCTAACCTGCGGATGTATTACCAGTAGAACGACGATGCCAGAAAGACAGTTCAAAAATGTATAACACTTTGCATTTCAATAATTTCTGGTTACAACGGCGTGCTCGTGTGATTACAAGGAATTCCCAGGGGGGAATTAGGGTGTAAAGAAAGTAAAGAAGAGGTGGAGACTCCGAGGAGCTGAAGATCTGGGATCCCGAAACCTCCATCTGAAGCGGTTGCAATCCCGTCGGAAGTGGGTGCTTCCAACCGGAGGCGCCATCGGCGTCTCACGAAAGAGACGAAGAGCCGGCGCGGATGAAGAAGAAGTGGACGAAGGAGAAGTCCACACTACCTCCAACCGGAGGCGCCATCCACACCCCACGAAGAGGATGAGGAGCCGCCGCCGATGAAGCTCCCGCTGCCTCCAGAGGAACGCCACCTCCAAGGGATATTCCGGTCCTCCCCAGTGTTAGGGGAGAGAAGGAATACAAGGGGGAAGAGCATATGGAGGCGCGGTCCCGGATCAGGCGTCTGGTGCAGAGCTCAATCGGGAGGCTGAACTTCAAGGAGGGGAGATGTGATCCCGGATGAAACGCCTAGAGCGGAGTTCCGCCGGGGAGACCCTCCTTGCTGATCCCAGATGAAACGGCTAGTTGGCTGAAGTCGCGAGGGGCGCGCCTCCCGTTCCTTCGGCAGGAGTCTCTCAGCCATGCGCCAGAGAGAAGGTCCACGATCCATGGCAACTTGAACAGCTTCGGCTTGGCAAACTCCATCGCACCTGCACCTGTATTTATAGCCAAACTGCAGCCCCCCGGTCGTTCCGATGCGGGTGGCTCCCATAAATGCGGACGCATTGAATCCGGAGCCGTTCTGGCTCTCGAGGCGTATCTTCCCGCGATTTCCTAAGCGTCATTCTCCTTAATCGCATTCTTTGTGCAGGACACTCCGGGTGGCACGTACCCCTAGGTCCACATATCTCCGCTCGCGCTCAGGCCGCATCCGCCTCGAAGAACGCGCGCATCGCGGCCGCTTAACTGACACTCCTCGCAAGCAGCAACTGGCGATCCGATTTCCCAGGTAACGCATCAATTAGCGTTTAATGCCCTTCTGTTGTTCCCCAGGCAACGCTTGGAGAAGAGGAGAAACACGATCGCAGCTGGCCACGGGGAAACCCCGTCGGGCTGCAAGCGACAGGCGCATGGCCAACGAGCGGAATTTCCCGAGGCACGGCCCTCGGATGCCAGGCTAACCCGATGATCATCCCGGGAGTAGACTAGCCTGAAGCCCCGACCGGTCGCCTTGGCTTGCGCCAGCCTTGGCCGACCAACGAGCGGAATCTCCCGAGGCTCGGCCCTCGGATGCCAGGCTAACCCGATGATCATCCCGGGAGCAGACTAGCCTGAAGCCCCGACCGGTCGCCTTGGCTTGCGCCAGCCTTGGCCGACCAACGAGCGGAATCTCCCGAGGCCCGGCCCTCGGATGCCAGGCTAACCCGATGATAATCCCGGGAGCAGACTAGCCTGAAGCCCCGACCGGTCGCCTTGGCTTGCGTCAGCCTTGGCCGACCAACGAGCGGAATCTCCCGAGGCCCGGCCCTCGGATGCCAGGCTAACCCGATGATCATCCCGGGAGCAGACTAGCCTGAAGCCCCGACCGGTCGCCTTGGCTTGCGCCAGCCTTGGCCGACCAACGAGCGGAATCTCCCGAGGCTCGGCCCTCGGATGCCAGGCTAACCCGATGATCATCCCGGGAGCAGACTAGCCTGAAGCCCCGACCGGTCGCCTTAGCTTGCGCCAGCCTTGGCCGACCAACGAGCGGAATCTTCCGAGGCTCGGCCCTCGGATGCCAGGCTAACCCGATGATCATCCCGGGAGCAGACTAGCCTGAAGCCCCGACCGGTCGCCTTGGCTTGCGCCAGCCTTGGCCGACCAACGAGCGGAATCTCCCGAGGCCCGGCCCTCGGATGCCAGGCTAACCCGATGATAATCCCGGGAGCAGACTAGCCTGAAGCCCCGACCGGTCGCCTTGGCTTGCGCCAGCCTTGGCCGACCAACGAGCGGAATCTCCCGAGGCCCGACCCTCGGATGCCAGGCTAACCCGATGATCATCCCGGGAGTAGACTAGCCTGAAGCCCCGACCGGTCGCCTTGGCTTGCGCCAGCCTTGGCCGACCAACGAGCGGAATCTCCCGAGGCTCGGCCCTCGGATGCCAGGCTAACCCGATGACCATTCCGGGACCAGACTAGCCTGAAGCCCCGACCGGTCGCCTCGGCTTGCGCCAGCCTTGGCCGACCAACGAGCGGAATCTCCCGAGGCTCGGCCCTCGGATGCCAGGCTAACCCGATGACCATCCCGGGACCAGACTAGCCTGAAGCCCCGACCGGTCGCCTCGGCTTGCGCCAGCCTTGGCCGACCAACGAGCGGAATTTCCTGAGGCCTAACCCTCAGATGCCTGGCTTAGCGCTGGAAGAATTTCCTGAGGCCTAACCCTCGGATGCCTGGCTTAGTGCCGGAAGAATTTCCTGAGGCCTAACCCTCGGATGCCTGGCTTAGTGCCGGAAGAATTTCCTGAGGCCTAACCCTCGGATGCCTGGCTTAGTGCCGGAAGAATTTCCTGAGGCCTAACCCTCGGATGCCTGGCTTAGCGCCGGAAGAATTTCCTGAGGCCTAACCCTCGGATGCCTGGCTTAGCGCCGGAAGAATTTCCTGAGGCCTAACCCTCGGATGCCTGGCTTAGCGCCGGAAGAATTTCCTGAGGCCTAACCCTCGGATGCCTGGCTTAGTGCCGGAAGAATTTCCTGAGGCCTAACCCTCGGATGCCTGGCTTAGTGCCGGAAGAATTTCCTGAGGCCTAACCCTCGGATGCCTGGCTTAGTGCCGGAAGAATTTCCTGAGGCCTAACCCTCGGATGCCTGGCTTAGGGCCGGAAGAACTTCGAGAGTCAGGAGTCGGCAAGACGCTGCCAAGAGTTAAAAAGAAAAAAAAAGAGGAAGACGGACGGGGGAGGGCCCCCGGTTAAATAGGCGGAAAGGCGGGTGATGCCTCGATGACGCCAGAGGACGCCTGGCCGCCGAAGGGTCGCTCGCGCCCCAAAGGCGAATCGACACCATTAAGGAAGGATGTCCGCTGAAATCCTCAGACTGCCAGGTCAGCAACAACCGCCATACGCCATAAAGAAGGCGGGGAGCTCGAAGCGCGCGCGCCTCTCCGAGGGATGGCGGCAATCTCGAAGCATCACTCCCTTCACCCGTTCCCCTTCTGGTTCCAGGCTCGGAAGTGGGGGGCTACTGTTACGGGGGAACTAAGCCGCCATGCTCCACGTGACCGGCACGCGCGCCCATGAAGACTACGGCTGTCCTTTGATCCAGCAATCCGACCCCGAGTCGGACATCTTCGGCTCCACAGCCCGACCTCGAGTCGGCTGCCCTTCGATCCAGCAGTCCGGCCCCGAGTCGGACATCTTCGGCTTCGCAGCCCGACCCCGAGTCGGCTGCCCCTTAATCTAGCAATCCGACCCCAAGTCGGATATCCTCAGCACCGCAGCCCGACCCCGGGTCGGCTGCCCCCTGATCCAGCACTCCGACCCCGAGTCGGAGATCTCTTGATAACGACAGGCTGCTTCCCAGAGGCACGCCGAGGCCTCCTGCTCCACTACTCCCTGCAACGGCTGTATCCGATGCTGTTCCACGATCTCCTGTATCAGCCGTACAAAGCGGAACTCCACTACGCCCTGTCATGGCCGTACCCAGCGCTGCTCCACGACGCCCTGTAACGGCCATGTCAGTGGCCACTCCATCGCGCCCACGATGACAAACCCCCCTGAGAGACCCCCCAGCCAGGTATATATGCGGCTGGGGGGAGAAGGGGGGGTAAGCAATATCTTCCAGAGCACTCTCTTGCTTGCTATTATTATCTCTCCTTCTCCTCCAATCTCCTCTGACTTGATCGTCGGAGGGCCCCCACTACCCCAGTGGTGGTGCGAGGCTTGCTCGCAGGTTTCCCGGTGGAAGGTGGAGCGTAACCAACACCAACCAAAACAACTCAGACGGAACCCCGTTCACACCGCTGTGTCAATCGTTCTCGGTTTGGACCACCAGCAACAATATATATATAATATTATATTATATTATATTATATATTATATTAATGATATATTATATTATAATATATTACTAATCATATTATTATCCTATTATTATTGAAGGATAATAATATAGTAGAAATATGTATTATATTTTATATTTATATAATGAAAATATTTAATATATTATTCCTATTTACCTTATTTTCCTAATCAAAATAATTATTAGTATTAAAAAAAATCTATTATAAGTATAAATAAAAATATTAATTCTATAATGAAAAATAACATATTTTTATAAGATTAATAATTTATAGGAGTAATAAATATATTTTTATAGAATATTAATATATTGATAAATATATTAATATTATATTTAATATATTTTATATGTATAGTAAATATATGATAAGAGCAACTAAAAGTAGAATATGTGATAAAATTATGATGCTATTGTAGAAATTAGTATATTAACTTAAATTTTTGATTCATGAGAATTAAAAATACATAAAAAATTCATCTAAAATATATCAGGGTATTTGTAATATTATGTGATTGGTGATCTTGGATCTCCGTACCATACCAAATAAGTTACTTATGGATACTCGGGGATTTTTAATCATTGGACAATTGCCTACCAAACACATTGATCTTAGATCATTGGGGATCAAATTACTCCAGCATTCGGATCATCGGAAATCTTAGATCACCATGGTGATCCTGTTGGGGTTACCAAACGCCCCATGAGGTTAGATATGTTTACCTAGCTTTATTTTGACCAACTTTCTCGCATCCTACCGTCCATTTTTTTATAAAGGAAAGATTTACATCATCAAATGGCTTGATATACAAATCGTTTGCAAGAAGCTTGTATGATCTATCGATAATCACGTCCCTAGACAATGGTCTGAGTTAGTGTTTAACTTCACACCCTATGGCAGGAAGGGAAATAAACCAATGATGCAACAAAAGACATGATAAAAGATCAGCAGAGAGCAGCAAATGCTTCCACATATCTTCTCCCATTACAAGGCATGGTATCCTTTGCTTGAACATCAACAACGAGAAATGGTAATTACTCTCTTCATTAAGCTTATAATATATCGCTTACATTTTTTCATAACATTTCTCAAACAGTTACCTTGGGTTTATATTTTTCAACCCTCGACTGACTTGAAGGATGCGAGCTTCCTGAACCCCTCCCAGGCCTTCTCCAACACGACGGCCTCATACTTCACCATGGCTGCTCCGCTATTCTTAGCCTCCACGACAAGCTTATAGTTAATTCCAGACACCACCTGGGTCTCGCCCTTTGCCACTTTACTAAACGCAAGCCTGGTGTTAGCCAGCTTGTTGTGCTCCGACACCGCGAACTTCGCAATCTCCTGGACATGGGGGTCATTAACATTCTTGATTGGCTGCCAACCCCCGAGAAGAGTCTTGCTCATGGCTACGGTGGCTGAGAGGGCTCCAGTGGCTACGAGAAGCAGAGGGAGGAGAAGAAACGGAAGGGATCTCATATTGATGATAATGGAGGCGATTTTTTCTTTTGGGGATAAGATGAGGAGGAGGATAAGCATGCGTAGGTGGAGGTTCGGTGGGGGATTTTATTGTGGTGGATTTTGAGAGTTGGAACGTTACAACCGGGGAAGGAACGTTTTGGTCTAGGTTTTTTCCGCGTTGGTGGGGCCACGGATCGAAGAAAGTTTGTCGGGGAGGACGCACTAGAAAACATTATCTAGTCTAATACTGTGAATCTATAAAACTGTGGTGTCACGGGTTTAAAACCGCTAACAAGGATGCACCGGTGAGGGTGGGTTTCCTGCAAAGAACCACATATTAGGACGGTTGCTGCATCAAGTCTCAAGAGGTTGGTTCCTGTGCATCGCTATATGTACTATTTGGCAAGCAAAATCAAATCTTGGCCCAGGTTGTAGTCCCAAAATAATGCCAAGTGTAGCTAATAACACAAAATTTGAAGAGAAAAAGACCATGGTCTTGACCTGACAGCAGAGTTCTTCGTGGAGAAGAGATTGGGAATACTTATTGGCCTTGTGTGCCTCCATCTGGGTATAGGTAGGGATGCAAAAAAAATGGGTTGAATTGGATTTTAATTTGATTCGATTTTTTGTCCGAGTTTTAATTTTGGATTCAGATTCGATCCGGTTGAAGATCTAATCGGATCCGAGTCGGATCCTGATCGGATCGGATTCGGTTTCGAGCCTGAATTTTTTTTTTTTTTTTACTCTTTTGAGGAAGAATTTACGCAAATCTAATTTGGTCATATCATAATTATGAGGTGCTGGGTGAGTCATGACTTGAAAGACTTGCAGGTGACACATGGCTTACTAACTCAACGGGCCAAATTTCAAATCACACTATTTCTTGTCTATCTGACTGATTTGACGGAACTTGGTGTCTCCCAGCTCCCCTCTCACGAGGACAAAAAAAAAATCCCAGACCTCCGTCCAAAATCCAATTCCATTGCAGAAAACTGGCACATGACCCATATTCACTCCAGTGTTCCCTCAGTTTCTCCTTTCAAAAGCTAAAAGAAACAAAAACCAAAAAATTGAAGGGAAAAAAAAAAAAAAGAAAGCCAGCTACCGAGACACCAGAGGCATCAACAGTGTAATAGATCGAGAGAGAATCCGGACGGGCCGGGGTTCTTTTGGAATCTCTGAACCTATGTTTGTTGCTATCCTTCCACGCTTGAACCGTCCTCTCCTTAGGGCTTTTCCTTCTTTTCCTTTTTTTTATTTTTTTTTGGTACAAAGCTTTCCCTCCTCTTGGTGGGCATTTCCCATCCCTTAGGGAGCAAGCTAACAAGCTCCTAAGAAACCCATATCTCCTTCCTGTTTGCCTCGAAAACCCACCATAAATTCACTTAAAAACGACCAATAGTACTACAACCCACACACACACACACACACTCTCTCTCTCTCTCTCTCTCTCTTTCTCTTCGGGTCGGATCGGATCCATTTGGTAAACCCAAATCCGACTCAGAAAATGATTCGGATCCAATTTTAGGACCCGACTCGAACCTGCGGGTCCTAAAATTCGGAACGGATCAGGTCTACGCGGATTGGGTCGGGTTAGGTCACGGATCGACTCGACCCATTTGCAGCCTTAGATATAGGGATGCAAATGGGTCGGATCAAGTTAGGTCATGAGTGACTTCGATTTAATCTAGTTTCTTGTTCGAGACCTAATTTTAGATCCCGACTCGATAAAAGATCGGGTCAGATCGTGTTGAGTCCACCGCTACAGTTTTTGACCCAACGAGTCATTTGGGTCGAGTCGAATACATGTATAATCGGACCCAACCCAAAAAATTTGGATCCGGTTTGGATATGGGTCGGGTCCGGTTCGGGTCAATCCATTTGTGGCTTCAAAAATTGTGTTTGCACTACCGCGGGCTGCAACCCGCAAGCCAAAATAATTTTTTAGATTCGGATCGGGTCGGGTCAGATCGGGTTTGCATTCAATAAACCTAAACTTGAGCCGAAAAATAAAATGGGACCAATTTTAGAATCTGATCTGGCTTCACGAATCCTCTAAAATAGATTGGATCTAATTGGATCGGGTCACAAGTCAACCCGATCTATTTGCTGCAGCCTTGGCTGGGTATGGTAGAGTTGCACCTTGAACTCAGACGATGGAGGATGCCCTCAAAGAAGCGTAGCTACAGAGAGAAACCAATAGGCGTAAAAAGTAGGCATTTATCGTGATGAGCCGGTCGTTTTGATCTGGACCCTGCCAGGTGACCAAGCTATAGGCTCCATATCCTATTCCTACATCAGCTGATAAGGTATTACCGCATAGATATATAAATCAAGATCTCTCCTCTACCAAATTGCTGCAATTTTCTAGACACTGAATCCGTGGTATCAGAGCCCCCATACAAGGTCCTCAAATTGGCAACTTGTATGAACTCTTCAAATCACAAATATGTACATTAACGGCTATAATTACTCATTACGTGATTATCAACTAAACTATATGAATAGTTTTCATGTAAATCTACAATGGTTGCTTCGAAATTTATACGGAGATTACGGTCCAATTGTCGATGTTATAAAAAAAAAAAAATCAACCACTTTTTTTACACAAAAGATAGGATCCCAATCCTACTTTGGCAGATCTCGGATATAAAACCATCTAGACCCACAAATCCTGAAGTTGGATTTCACAATATTCATGAATAGCAAACCCACTTGCACCAACCTGACGGTGGGAAAACTCTAGAAACACAAATTTAGTCACACCACCTACTCCCTTAAACGGGAGGTGTGGACGCGAAGTCCATGTTTGCCCAACCGTCACCAAATTAGAGGGGGCCCGGGACCTTCAACGTGCCTTCATAAAAAGTGGACAATGGGAATCATGTCCATTCCACCGCCTTCCCCACGTCTCCGAATTTCTTTTTAACTTTTGGCATTCCTTAAGGGACAACGAAAACTCATGGTCTGGTTTCTCTCTTACATAAATTCTATTGCATAAAAATTGGAGAAAAGTTTTTTCCTCACGTATGGCCAGACTTTTCTTTAATAAATGCGCTCAATATATAAATTTTTTAATAATAAAATTAAATAGCGCAGAGATAAAGTTCAAACTCAGGACCTCTACTCTGATGCTATGTTAAAATCATCAATTGTTCCAAAAGCTTAAACTAATACAATAAGATAGATTTATTTATATATTTTATATTTTTTTAAACATAAATCTGTCCGATACGTACAGTTGCTTGATCTACAACTTAAAGCAACAAATGATGTACAACACCAGTCTCAATGGTCCATTCCACACAAAATAATATAATGGACTAGAAGTATGCCATGTATCTACCAATTAACATGCCACATCAAGAGCCCTCTCTGCACTACACGTGTCAAGTCCAGTTGAGTGGCTAGGTGTGAATAAGGCTGCAAATGCATCGGGTCGACCCGACCCGCATAGATCCGACCCGATCCAAATTTTAGGATCCGTGGGTCCGGGTCGGATCCTAAAATTGGATTCGAATCATTTTCTGGGCCGGGTCTGGATTTACCGAACGGACCCGATCCAACCCAAATGGACCCGAAGAGAGAGAGGAAAAGCAAAAGAGAATCTTCTTTTTTTTTGTGTGTGTGTGTGTGGGTGGTGATACTATTGGTCGTTTTTAAGTAAATTTATGGCAAGTTTTCAAAGCAGAAAAGAGATATGGGTTTCTTAGGAGCTTGTTAGCTTGCTTCGGAAATGCTAGCCAACGAGGAGGGAAAGTTTTGTACCAAAAAAAAAAAAAAAAGGAAAAGCTCGAAGGATAGCAACAAGCATAGGCTGAATCCAAAGGAACCTCGGCCCGTCAGGATTCTCTCTCGATCTATTACACTGTTGATACCCTTGGTATCCCGGTAGCTGGCTTTTTTTTTTTTATGTCCTGTTTTTTGGTTTTTGTTTCTTTTAACTTTTGAAAGGGAGAAAGTGAGGGAACACTGAACTGAATATGGGTCATGTGCCAGTTTTCCGCAATGGAATTGGATTTTGGAAGAAGGTCAGGGATTTTTTTGGTCCTCGTGAGAGGGGAGCTGGGAGACACCAAGTTTCGTCTAATCAGTCGTACAGATAAAAAATAGTGTGATATGAAATTTGGGTCATCTGTTCTGACTGGACGTCAAGTGCAAGTCTTTCGAGATTGTCATTGGTCACCCAGCACCTCATAATTATGATATGATCAAATTAGATTTGTCCAAATTTTTTTCAAAAAGCATAAAAAAAATTTGAACCAATTCGGATCAGAATCCGGCCTAACTCGGATTCGAATCCGACTCGAACCCGAATCCGGCCAGACTCGGACCCGACCTTCAACCGGGTTGGGTCTGGTCTAAAATTAGGATCCATACAAAAAATCAAGTCGGGTCGGAATCACTCAGCATCCGATTCGATCCGATCCGACCTATTTGCACCTTTAGTGAAGTGTAAACCAAATTTTTTGAATTTTTTTTGGACCAATTTTGTTAAGTTTGATTGGATTAAGTACAACATCCCGATAGAATGCCATCTTCCCTAGAATTTTAGCGGAGCACATTATAAATGCTCCTTAACCAATTCATGTTCGTGTGCCAAGAAAAACCAAAAAAAAAAAAAAACAATCCATGTTTGGAGCATATCATGGCAAAAATTTGTCGCTTTTACAGCTTAGAAAAACAAAATCTTTTGCTAGGGTAGGCGGTAAAAAAATAGTAGATCTAAGTAAAACGAGAAAACCTAAAAATAACTAGCCCAAACAGACTGGGTTTGAATGGGCTTGTGTATGGATTTCCAGCCTATAAAAATTTTCCGGCTTCATTTGAACTAGGTTTTGGCCTTGCAATTATAGTTAAACTTCACTCTATATACATACATGCATACGTATATACATATATTTATGCATGCATATATATATATATATATATATATATATATATATATATATATTAGTTTGTACATATATACAAATAAAATTAGCCTCTCCTAATCTCAAAAAAAATAAAATATAAGATATAAGAAAATAATATGTATAAGTAAGTGTAGTTACTTAGTTAAAAATATATATAGCATACTCTATTTAATGCTAAGACTGATTTATGTCTAGTTACACTTAGATGCTCTAAAAACATTAGAGTTAGATACCATTTCCTAAATTGGAGTATGTGTTGCGCTCTACCTTGTTTTTGACCAAACTTTCTCCCATCCTACAATTCTTTTTTTGTAAATAATAATATTATATTATATCACATGGCCTAGCATGCAAATTGATTGCAAGAAGCTTATACTATCTGATCCCAACAGTTCTCAAAATCCTGGATCATGATGTCGATGCAGCACTGGAGTCCAGCGAGGTCGCCCGTGAGGTTGTCCGCTGGGCCTCGCTTCCGCGTGACCGGCCTCAGTTGGAGGAGCTAGGGTTGACCGGGGTTGTTGATGAAGCCTACACCACCAGTGTTTTAGTAAGTGATATTACTTCTGTGTAGATACTTGACCTCGGCTAACTTCTGTTTTCTTGTGCCAGCTGCTCCATCTGGTCGACATGCTGGGGAATACTGCCGTCAACTCTCGGAAGAAAATTTGGGAGTTGCAGTCAGAAGTGGCGGTCGCGGAGCGGCAAAGGAAGGAAGCCGAGGCCCGAGTTGCTGATGCTGAGTAGGGACGGCAACAGGCCGAAGCTCTTGTCGAGGCTGGGCTCGTTCGAATTTGGAAGATGAAAGCCGAGCTCCTCCAGGTACATTCGACTGCCGAGGGTCGTATTTTGGAGCTCGATTCCGCACTGGCCGGAAAGAAGAGGGAAAATAGAAACCCTAGAGGTCCCTTCAGGGCTTTATATAGCCTGCTTCAACGGCTTCGATCGACTTTTTTAAATGACGGGATAGCTAGATTTCACCACGCAGTAAGCTCCGGAGTCGTCTCATCAAATCTCTTCAGATCGCAGCACTAAAGACCGATCATTATGGCAAACATTCTAAAAAAAATGGAGCATTATGATTGGCCCCTTGCGTTCTGTTCAGCGACGCTTCGAAAAAGAAGCGTGCACGCAACACATTAAGAGCTTCCACGGCTGCTTCCTCTTCGATTGACGTGATGACCTAACTTATTCCAGCTCGCCTTACAAAGTACGGCCAGAAGCAATACACCCTTGATAAGACATGTATGCTCAGCTCGATGTGCGCGTCTTCATGAGCACTTAGCTGAAATGCAGGACGACCAATAGTCCAACTACTTCCTTCGCCCAAGCCAAAGAGCGACTCGACCTTAGAATTCGGGGGCAAATGATGGGGGGCGAAATAGATCGTCTTGTCTACAACAAAAGGTCCACCAAATTTCGCCCAATAGACACCAATGCCGACCAGACGGAATCTCGGTCCGACCTAGAACCAGCCCGACCTCAGATTCCGCTGAAAGCTCCTTCGACCTCAGGAATATTCGCCGACCCATCCCGACCAAGCTCGGGACACCATCCACGTTTGTCGACTCGCCCCGACCAAGCTCGGGGCACCTTCTATGGTTGGCGACTCGCCCCGACCATGCTCAAGGCGCCATCCACGTTCGTCGACTCGCCCCAACCAAGCTCGGGGCACCTTCTACGATCGACGACCCGCCCCGACCAAGCTCAGGGCACCTTCCTTATTCGCCAACATGCTCCGACCGAGCTCGGGGCGCCCTTCCAATAATACGCTCCGACTCTTGAGCTCGGGGCGCTCTACCGAGCACACCTCGGAATCCGGAATACTAGGGTAGCCTTAACACCCGTCAAGCCGACTCTCGCCAAATGCATGATGCGACCTCTCGACAAGCTCGACCTTGCCAACAGCCGCACCCATGTGCGTGCCCACACCCTCCTACGTGGCCGTACATTACGACACCACCATGCCATGCTTTGCTTGCTGGCCTACGACAGTCAAGGACAGCGCCATGCTATCCCAGCCATATCCTGCTATGACTGTCAATGCCTTACCGTTTTCAAGAACGGACTGCACTGCGCGCCACCAGCAAACTCTAGCTACACGCCATCTGGCTTAGAGCCATTCCCTCTTATGATGAGAACAGGCCATACCACCACCACCTGGGCATATCCACAGAGACTATAAATAGCCCCATCAGGTAACGCTTAAGGAACTTCTGGACTAGACCAACTGAGCTCCACTCTAATTTGATCGTCGGAGGGCCCTCACCGGAAGCACCGGTGAGACTTTATGCAGGTTCACTGCCGCGCGGGAGGTGGCTCTCATCCTCTTCTTCGACACTCCGGCAGCTCCCTTGACTCCTCCGGCATGGTCACTCTCGGGCCAAATTTGAACCGCAACACTATCTATAAACATCACATGCCAAGATAGTGGCTTAACTTCCACTATTAATCAATAAGATAGATCTAAACACATAAGCGATTTAATAAACATAAACCCCAAGACCTTCAGCTATCATGATTTTCACCAATATAAACATAAGGCTCAAGTAATTTAGAAGACATACCAGAATCCATGAGAGTAAGTCTTCTTGTTGTTGTTGAAATCTTTAGAGTAGACACTTTTCAGAAAAATGATTTCTCTCACTTAGCCCTCAATTCAGATACACCAAAATGATGGAGATAGTGTTCATTTATAGGGTAGAGAGAGGACCATATTTCCAACCTTTTACATACCATAAGACTCTCCACTATCCATCAAAGTGGGAGTTTCAAGAGAAAATTAATTTTTCATAATATAACATAATATTAAATTATTTAACATAATATATTAATGTATTATGATATAATGTAATATAAATATTATATTTATAGTATAATACAAAAATAAAGGTATAAAATATTATAATTATTAGCGTAAATTAATTTAAAAGAAAGAAAATCAATGGTCCACTCACAGAAGAACCCACCCTTTCCCGCATCAGGCACTAATCTATCTTTAACGTCTAATTAGATCGGGTAATCATTCAAATTAAGAACAAAAGCTCGTTGCTTTTTTTCTCTTCTTTAAGTCTTCCCAATTCCCAATTATCTTGATACCTATCAAGATAAGAATCTTCGTAAACTGGGCTATCTTTATAGCATGTCTCTTTAAAGTGAAAGTGGAATTCCCCCTTTGTTTTTTCCTTTCCATTCACTCGGATCTTTTTTTCTCAGAAGAAAGAGACAGAAGAAGAGGAACAGAGAGAGAGGGCAGCAAAGCCGAGGCACAAGCCAATTCGAAATACCTCGACTTTTTCAGAACAGGTCCGAGTCAAATAGCAATGATTCGAAGCACTTCTTTTTACATTACACTATTTCGGAAACCTAGCCTAAAAAATAAGTGCTTTCCACCTCTTTCTTGCTGCAGTTGCAGGTCGAAGATGAACCTTGCTGTTTAGTTTCTGCGTGACAAATACGCGCCTACCCCCCCAAAAAGGAAAAAAATGGTCATTAATTACTAGGTAACAGAATTACACTTAAAAATATAATTTTTTGACAAAAAATGTTGCGGAGACAGGATTTTCATAATATAACATAATATTAAATTATTTAACATAACATATTAATGCATTATGATATAATATAATATAATATTTTATTTATAGTATAATACAATAATAAAGGTATAAAATATTATAATTATTAGCATAAATTAATTTTTCATACTATAACATAATATTAAATTATTTAACATAACATATTAATATTTTATGATATAATGTAATATAATATGGAGTGTGATCTACGGCTAGAATTCTTTGTTAGGGCTCCAATAAATTTTTAAGTTTATAAAGTGATAAAGTATGTAATTGTTATATTTTATTATGAATATTTTGGTCAAAAAAAATAACTTTCCAACAAAACTCAAAACGGTTTTTTCGGAAAGCTCCAAAATGGAGCTTCTCCCAAAAAACTATTTTTAGCTTTCTGAAAAAACTAAAACAGCTTTCCAAAATTTTTATTAAATATCTTTTTTATCTAAAAGTGCCTTTAGAAGGATCAGAAAGTACTTTTTGGCCCTCCAAAAGCTTCCTCAAATGGAGGCTAAATCTTTATTAATATTAATGTCTGAGATGAAGTACTCTTATTCTATAACCTTTTTATCAAGGATGAAATGATTACATTCATTTATGGAAGCTATTTATAAATTTCCATCACGTGTTTGGTAAGGAGACAAGAGCGGCCAGATGGAACGGGAGGCTGCGGCAGGACTGTTAGGATGCCGCGCACACCGCAGAAAAATCAGAATGCAACGGAAGAGGTATGCACGGATCCGCATTCATCGCATGAACATATTTTAAAACCGTTCGTAGATAGATTAGGATTAATTGCTTTACATAAGATTAGGAAGATCAGATCTTTACCTTGTGCAGGTAGATGATCACCGTAATCTGATGATCGTGGTATTGTAGGAAAGGTTTGCTTGAAGCCGCACCCACGTCCAGCCTCTACGAGTATCTAGACGAGGCAGAGGACTAATCCAAATGCCTGAATCTCCCCGGGGTGCTAGCTCCCTTACAGAGATTTGTTATAATGGCTGAATCTCTCTCTCCTTTTAGCAACCAACCCTTTGATTGCTCTCTCTTCAGGAAGAGGAAGAGGAAGAGGAGAGGGAAGAAGAAAAGGAAGTGCCCTTGCTGCCTTTTCTTTTTGCGGTGGAAGAAGGGAGAGAGGATGAACCACACGCCTCTCTTTTTTTTTTTTCTTTTGCTTGCGGCTGAAAAACCTAGAGGGGAGAAAGGGAGGCAGCCGTATGTGATAAGGGATTATTGGAGGGGGGCTACAAGCCCTCCTCTTATTTTTTTTTTTTAACCCTAGATGTGAGCTCCTACAATTTAGGAGCTCATGTTTATCTCTTAGCCAAAAGAGGAGGGGTATGCCCCTCCCTTTTTCTATCATGAATTAGCAAGGGGAGGGGCATACCTCTTTTTCTCCCGTTCACGCACGCCCCCACTTAATCAAATTAAGTGGGGCGTGGGGCCTCTTTCATGGGTCTCTAATCCTCTTCTAAAGAGGATTAGGTGGCTTTCAAGATTTATCCATAAGAATCCTAATCTAGTTAGGACCCAATTGGATTATGACTCAATTGAACTCTTCAGTTCTAATCCAATTAGGAATCATCTTATTTATTAGATCAAAATTAATTAGGACTTAAGGAATCCTAATCCAATTAGGACTCATATAATTTTAATCCTAATCCAATTAGGACTTTAGAAATCCTACTCCAAGAAGGATTCTAATTTAATAAGATCAAACTCAATTAATTAAGTTTAATTGATTCAATTAAATTGCAATCCAATTGCAATTATTCCTTCTTCAACTCACTAATTCTTAGTGGGTTAAACCAATTATCAATCAAATTGACAATCTTGAATAATTATGATTTCAAATCATAATTCAACCATCGGATCGGTTAATACCTCTAATGTGTGTGACCCCATAGATTCTATTCTATCTAGTAGTGAGATATATTATGATCCCTATCATAATATCATTGAAAACTCCTTTCAATGGGTTGAAACTGTTGCGGGATTTTCACCCCGGCAACAGCCTTAGTCCCAACCGAGCCGAGCAGAAAGAGACCGCGTCCCCCACGAGGTATTGTCCGCTTTGGGCGCTCCGGTCCGCGCGTCCAGCGCTGACGGAGGGAGACGTTTCCGGCCCGCGCGTCCAGCGCTGACGGAGGGATTGCCCTCACGGTTTTGTCCCACAAAAGGGCCCTCGTGAGGAAAAGGCTTCACCCTCCTCATTATAAGGCACGGAACCTTTCCGCTCTAGCCGATGTGGGACTAAATTCAAGGCCCCCTCCCCTCCCACAACATAGCCCCCCCAGCGGGAAGGTTCCGGCCAGGTTTTACCCCAACGGGCCCCCACAGTCCTGGAGGGTAGTCAATGGAGAGAGGAGGCTGCCCTCCTTCTAGCGCCAACTGTTGCGGGATTTTCACCCCGGCAACAGCCTTAGTCCCAACCGAGCCGAGCAGAAAGAGACTGCGTCCTCCATGAGGTATTGTCCGCTTTGGGCGCTCCGGTTCGCGCGTCCAGCGCTGACGGAGGGAGACGTTTCCGGCCCGCGCGTCCAGCGCTGACGGGGGGATTGCCCTCACGGTTTTGTCCCACAAAAGGGCCCTCGTGAGGAAAAGGCTTCGCCCTCCTCATTATAAGGCACAGAACCTTTCCGCTCTAGCCGATGTGGGACTAAATTCAAGGCCCCCTCCCCTCCCACAACATAGGGATCACGCCCGCGACTAGAGGAAGGGCCGAATCTCAGAGCGATCGTAATGACACGGCGAGGTGGTCGTGGAGCTTCCAATGCCTCCGGTCGCGGGGCCTCTCGCGCCTCCGGCCGGGAGGCCGCTGCGTCTCCAACACATTCTCAGCAACACTCCACCGCTCCACCTCCCATTCAGATGGTCGAAGCCGCTCAGTTCGACCAGTTAGCCCAGCAGGTTCGCACCCTCGCGGAGGCAGTGCAGAACCTGCAGGGTGTGATGTCTCGGGCGCCGCAGCGGGCCCAGGAGCCGCTGCTCCCTGAGCGCTCACCTGTCCTCCTCAACCCGCGCTCCTTCCTCTCCCATGGGGAGGAGCGCCGGCGCGAGGAAGATTCTCGAGCACGGTCCATTCTGCCGGGACTTTCCCATCGGAGCTGCGCGGGGTACGAGAAGCGGGCCCGGGCGCATTCCCAGACCCCCCAGTCCTCAAGGAACCCGCGCTCCAGTCGGTCCCCCTCTCGGTGCTCCTTGTCTCCCACCCATCGGTCGCGCTCCCTGGACCGGCGGGTGGACGATCTCCACCGACAACTCCAGGTCCTGAAGGGCCACTCCAAAGATCCCTTCGCCGACTTGGAGATCTCCTCCCAACCGGCGCTTGTCTCGAGGATCCTGCGGACCCCGAATCCGCCGGGGTTTAAAATACCGGCGATCGAGCCCTATGACGGGGCGGCGGACCCGCGGGATCACGTCGAGAGTTTCAGGACCCTTATGCTCCTCCACGGAGCATCAGATCCTCTCCTCTGCAAGGCCTTCCCGGCGACCCTCCGTGGCCCGGCAAGGGCATGGTTCGCCGGCTTGGAGGCTAACTCAATCCAGTCCTTCGACCAGTTTACTCGCCTCTTCATCACCCATTTTGCCGTCAGTAGCCGGCGGCGACTGGTCTCCGACTCCCTCTTTGATGTCCGGCAAAACGAGGGAGAAAGCTTGCGGGATTATCTTACCCGCTTCAACAAGGCTACGCTGGAAGTCCGGAACCTGAGCCAGGAGGTGGCTCTTTCAGCCCTGAAGCGTGGCTTCCGAAAGGGCAGACTCACCTTCTCCCTGGACAAACGCCTGCCGTGGAGTTTTCCGGAGCTGTTGTCCCGGGCGAACCAGTATGCGGACGCCGAGGAGGCGGCCGCCCACCGGAGCAAGGAGGCCGCCGAGATCCCTCCAAAGCTCGAGAAGAAAAGGCGAAAAGAGGCACGCCAGAGGAGGAGCCCGATGCCTCAACGTCGGCGCAGAAGCCTATCGCCGGCGAGGAACCACGGCGCCCTACGCCCTCGTTCTCCGCCCCAACGTTTCAACCGGTACACTCCTCTCCTGACTCCCCGGGCCCAGATCCTCATGGAAATCAAGGGGCGGGAGGACCTCCCGGTCCCGAGACAGATGAAGAAGATTCCTGGGAGGAGGCCCTCTCGGGCGTACTGTGAGTACCACCGGGACCACGGCCACGACACCGAAGACTGCTTCCAGCTTCGGGACGAGATCGAGGCTCTCATCCACCGAGGGCGTCTCGGTCGATATGTGAACGACCGACGTCCCCCCGCAGACCCGCGTCCGGCCGACCCGGTCCCTCAGGAGCCTCGGGAGCAGAATCGACCCGTCGCGGGTGTGATCCACACTATCACTGGGGGCTGCCCCCGGCCCGAGAGGAACGCAGGGGGCTCGACTGAAGCGTCAGGGGCAGCCGTCGCAAAGAGGCAAAGCTCCAGAAGCCTGTGTACTACATCAGCCGGGTCCTACGGGATGCCGAGACGCGGTATACGAAGGCTGAAAAGATCGCCTTCGCGCTGCTGACCGCGACCAGGAGGCTTCGCCCCTATTTCCAGGCCCATTCTGTCACCCTCTTGACCGATCAACCGCTGCGGCAGATCCTCAGCAATCCTGAGAATGCGGGACGGCTGGTGAAGTGGGCAGTAGAACTTGGTGAGTTCGACATCCGCTACCAGCCCCGACCCGCCATCAAGGCCCAGGTGCTCGCGGATTTCCTCGCTGAGTGCACGGTGCAGGAGGCGGAACCTTGGTCGCCGGAAACACCCAGCCTCGACCTCCCGATTTGGATGCTTCACATCGATGGGTCGTCGAACCCCGAAGGTGGAGGGGCCGGGCTGGTCCTTACCAGTCCTGATGGAGTGATAGCCGAGTATGCCTTGAGGTTCGGATTTTCAGTGACCAACAACGAGGCGGAGTACGAGGCCCTAGTCACGGGACTCAAACTCACCAAGGACTCCCCTCACCCCGGGTGGCCGCGCACCGACCCGAGGCCAATTCGGAGCAACTCCGAGGGAACCTGGATCTCTTGGAAGAAGCGAGGAAAATGGCGCAGGTTCGGATGGCGATGTATCAGCGGAGGGTGGCCCGATATTACAACTCCAAGGTCCGACCGAAGCTTTTCAGAATCGGAGATCTGGTGCTAAGGCGAGCTAAAGCATCTCAACCTGCGGAAGGTGGGAAGCTAGCGCCAAATTGAGAAGGCCCGTATAGGGTTCGCTGGGTAAACCGACCTGGCTCCTACCAGTTGGAGGCCCTAGATGGTCGAGAAATTCCAAGGAGCTGGAATTCCGCTAACCTGCGGATGTATTACCAGTAGAACGACAATGCCAGAAAGACAGTTCAAAAATGTATAACACTTTTCATTTCAATAATTTCTGGTTACAATGGCGTGCTCGTGTAATTACAAGGAATTCCCAGAGGGGAATTAGGGTGTAAAGAAGGTAAGGAAGAGGTGGAGACTCCGAGGAACTGAAGATCTGGGATCCGGAAACCTCCATCCGAAGCGGCTGCAATCCCACCGGAAGTGGGTGCTTCCAACCGGAGGCGCCATCGACGCCTCACGAAAAAGACGAGGAGCCGCCGCAGAAGAAGCTCCCGCTGCCTCCAGGGGAACGCCACCTCCAAGGGATATTCCGGTCCTCCCCAGTGTTAGGCGAGAGAAGGAATACAAGGGAGAAGAGCATATGGAGGCGCGGTCCCGGATCAAGCATCTGGTGCGGAGCTCAATCGGGAGGCTGAACTTCAAGGAGGGGAGACGTGATCTCGGATGAAACGCCTAGAGCGGAGTTCCGCCGGGGTGAACCTCCTTGTTGATCCCAGATGAAACGGCTAGTTGGCGGAAGTCGCGAAGGGCGCGCCTCCCGTTCCTTCGATAGGGGTCTCTCAACCATGCGCCGGAGAGGAGGCCCACGATCCATGGCAATCTGAACAGCTCCGGCTTGGCAGGCTCCATCGCACCTGCACCTATATTTATAGCCAAACTGCGGCCCCCCGGTCGTTCCGATGCGGGTGGCTCCAATAAATGCGGGCGCATTGAATCCGGAGCCGATCCGGCTCTCGAGGCGTATCTTCCTGCGATTTCCTAAGCGTTATTCTCCTTAATCGCATTCTTTGTGCAGGACACTCCGGGTGGCCTGTACCCCTAGGTCCACGTATCTCCGCTCGCGCCCAGGCCGCATCCGCCTCGAAGAACGCGCGTATCGCGGCCGCTTAACTGACACTCCTCGCAAGCAGCAACTGGCGATCCGATTTTCCAGGTAACCCCTCAATTAGCATTTAATGCCCATCTGGTGTTCCCCAGGCGACGCTTGGAGAGGAGGAGAAACACGATCGCAGCTGGCCACGGAGAAATCCCGTCGGGCGGCAAGCGACAGGCGCACGACCAGCGAGCGGAATTTCTCGAGGCTCGGCCCTCGGATGCCAGGCTAACCCGATGATCATCCCGGGAGCAGACTAGCCTGAAGCCCCGACCGGTCGCCTCGGCTTGCGCCAGCCTTGGCCGACCAACGAGCGGAATTTCCTGAGGCCTGACAACCCTCGGATGCCAGGCTAACCCGATGATCATCCCGGGAGCAGACTAGCCTGAAGCCCCAACCGGTCGCCTCGGCTTGCGCCAGCCTTGGCCGACCAACGAGCGGAATTTTCCGAGGCTCGGCCCTCGGATGCCAGGCTAACCCGATGATCATCCCGGGAGCAGACTAGCCTGAAGCCCCGACCGGTCGCCTCGGCTTGCGCCAGCCTTGGCCGACCAACGAGCGGAATTTCTCGAGGCTCGGCCCTCGGATGCCAGGCTAACCCGATGATCATCCCGGGAGCAGACTAGCCTGAAGCCCCGACCGGTCGCCTCGGCTTGCGCCCGCCTTGGCCAACCAACGAGCGAAATTTCCCGAAGCTCGGCCCTCGGATGCCAGGCTAACCCGATGATCATCCCGGGAGCAGACTAGCCTGAAGCCCCGACCGGTCGCCTCGGCTTGCGCCAGCCTTGGCCGACCAACGAGCGGAATTTTCCGAGGCTCGGCCCTCGGATGCCAGGCTAACCCGATGATCATCCCGGAAAAAGACTAGCCTGAAGCCCCGACCGGTCGCCTCGGCTTGCGCCAGCCTTGGCCGACCAACGAGCGGAATCTCCCGAGGTTCGGCCCTCGGATGCCAGGCTAACCCGATGATCATCCCAGGAGCAGACTAGCCTGAAGCCCCGACCGGTCGCCTCGGCTTGCGCCCGCCTTGGCCGACCAACGAGCGGAATTTTCCGAGGCTCGGCCCTCGGATGCCAGGCTAACCCGATGATCATCCCGGGAGCAGACTAGCCTGAAGCCCCGACCGGTCGCCTCGGCTTGCGCCAGCCTTGGCCGACCAACGAGCGGAATTTCCTGAGGCCTGACAACCCTCGGATGCCAGGCTAACCCGATGATCATCCCGGGAGCAGACTAGCCTGAAGCCCCGACCGGTCGCCTCGGCTTGCGCCAGCCTTGGCCGACCAACGAGCGGAATTTCCTGAGGCCTAACCCTCGGATGCCTGGCTTAGCGCCGGAAGAAGTTCCTGAGGCCTAACCCTCGGATGCCTGGCTTAGCGCCGGAAGAAGTTCCTGAGGCTTAACCCTCGGATGCCTGGCCTAGCGCCGGAAGAAGTTCCTGAGGCCTAACCCTCGGATGCCTGGCCTAGCGCCGGAAGAAGTTCCTGAGGCCTAACCCTCGGATGCCTGGCTTAGCGCCAAAAGAAGTTCCTGAGGCCTAACCCTCGGATGCCTGGCTTAGCGCCGGAAGAAGTTCCTGAGGCCTAACCCTCGGATGCCTGGCGTAGCGCCGGAAGAAGTTCCTGAGGCCTAACCCTCGGATGCCTGGCCTAGCGCCAGAAGAATTTCCTGAGGCCTAACCCTCGGATGCCCGGCTTAGCGCCGGAAGAAGTTTCTGAGGCCTAACCCTCGGATGCCTGGCCTAGCGCCGGAAGAAGTTCCTGAGGCCTAACCCTCGGATGCCTGGCTTAGCGCCAGAAGAAGTTCCTGAGGCCTAACCCTCGGATGCCTGGCTTAGCGCCGGAAGAAGTTCCTGAGGCCTAACCCTCGGATGCCTGGCTTAGCGCCGGAAGAAGTTCCTGAGGCCTAACCCTCGGATGCCTGGCTTAGCGCCGGAAGAATTCCCTGAGGCCTAACCCTCAGATACCTGGCCTAGCGCCAGAAGAATTTCAAGAGTCGGGAGTCAGCGAAACGCTACCAAGAGTTAAAAAGAAGAAGGACGAAAGTGAAATGAAGAAACTCTATTTGCATTAACTTTCATTGTTTCAGGGCCGAGACCCATACAACTTGGCAAAACGCCAACACACAAAGAAAAGTACAGAGGGTCAGCTTGGAGGAACCCCCGGGTCGGGAACGCCCGGCACGTCTGCAAGGGGTAGGGAGACGGTTGGAGAATCAGCAGGCAATGGCGCCGGAGGGGAGTCGAGAAGGGAGATCCCACTCAGGTCAATTTCGGGGTACTTAGCCGACACCCTTGCCAGGCCTTTCTCGAAGCCTAAGACAAAGGAGTCGGACCCCGCGTCCGACATGTCACGGACAAACTCGTCAGACTGACGATAGGCCTGTACCGCCTCCGACATATCACAGGTGAACTCGGCGGACTGACGATAAGCCTGTACCGCCTGACGCCCGATTTCCGCACTCTTCTCGGCCAGCGCCGCCTCTGCCCGCTCCATAATCTGAGCTTTCGCCTCCAAGACCTTCGCCACAATCCGGTCGTCCGCCTCGGAGGAGACCCTCAGCAGATCAGCCTGAGCCTCCTTGTGTTTCGCCTCGGCAGCAATGCGAGCAGCCTCAGCCTCCTCCAGGCGCGAATGAAGCTCCTGGTCGCTCGCGCGGAACTCCTCCAAGGCCGACTCCAATTCGCCCAGCTTGGCTTCAAGAGACCGGGTTCGGTTGCGGGCGTTGTCGGCTGACCGCTGGGCCTTCTCCCACCTCTCCCGGTAGTCGGCAGCCTTCCGGGACTGCTTCTTGGCCCGCTCCTCCGCCTTCTTGATCTCGCCCTCGAGACCCGAGGCAACCTTGAGTTGCTCCTGAGCCTCCAACAGTTGCTTCTCGAGGGTGACGAAGCCGAGTGCCCGCTCTTCGGCCACCTGGAGCCTCATCTCGAGGTCCCTGGTCGTCCTCCCCGCCGCAGCCTGACCTCCCTCCTCTACTGCCTTCAGTTGGCTCTCGGCCCTCGCCAGAAGCCTCGCCTGTTCCTCGTAGCACTCTTCCAGGCGGATCATGTACTGGGCGAGCTAAGAGATAGGAAAAACGAGGGCGTCAGGCGGGGATCAACAGAGCCTATAAATGATGAAAGCGACCAAAAGAACACTCACCGACATGAGACAGACGCAGCTGGCAGCCCCAACGTCAGGGACCCTCATCTTCCGGACCTGCCTGCGGTCCTTCTCCAGCAGCACCGTCTCGATGAGGTTTCGGGCGCCGGCGAAAGTGAAGGCCGACCCCGACTTCTCTCCGGAGTCGGACGGTGGTTCTGCAGCCTTACCCTTACCCATCGCTTGGGGAAGAGTCATGCTGACCATGCTCGGGGCGGGGACCGCCCCTGGAATTGACAGGGTCCCGCTCGGCCGGGGCCTCGGCGCGTCCCTCCTCGTATCATCCGGAGCCGACCGAGTCGAAGGCTGAGCTGGGGACCGATCACGTCCGACCCGTCCATCTCGGGCGCGCCCGGGTGATGCCTCCGGAGAAATGGTAGTCTCGGCATCGGAGGGCTGATACAGCGTCAACTGCCGGTCCGCGCCCGCGGCGTCCCCCTGATCGGTGGGTCCGGACCCGTCTGTCGGCGTCGGAGTCGCCTGCCGGCGGGACTTCTTCGCCGGTGGGGCCCCGCTCGGAGGAGCTCATTTCTTCCTCCGGACTGCTTTCAGTAGGGACGTCCTACCAACAGCCATTGCCTTGTCCGACCGCATGACGTCGTCGATCTCTGCAAAAAGGACGAGGTGGTCGGAGGTTGAGAAACTGAAGGAAAGAACGAGACGAAAGAGGAGAAAAGAGCTAAAAAAGAAATGGTGGCGGGCTCACGGTCAGCGGGGACCGAGCTCAGACCGACGTTCACCAAGGTATCCTCGGAAATAAGGCGAGCCACCGGGGGGAGCCGGCCCTCGGCAACCAACCCCTTCAAGACGGCGACGCCATCGGATTCCTCCCTCGACAACCTCGATAGGCCAATCGGGGACTTCATCGGCGTCTCCCAGGTTGCCCTGATCCCCCAAGAGGGATCTGCGTCAACGAAAAAGAAGCGCCCCTTCCAGCCGTGAATGGAGGTAGGAGCCTCCTTGACGAGGCCGCACCCTCGCCGCGCCGCAAAGCACCACCACCCTTTGTCCTGGGGGTGGCCGCTCAGGCCGTAGCATTCCCAAAAGACATTCAGGGTGGCGGGAACCTCGTGCATGCGGCAGAGAACCTGAAAGGCCGTCAGGGCGCGCCATGAGTTCGGCACCAGTTGCGTCGGCGCCACTCTTAAACCCCGAAGCACCTGAACGACTAAGTCCGAGGGGGGAAAGTGGAACCCGGCCTGAAGAATGCCCTCATTGATGGCAACCTTCCCCGGAGGAGGATGGGACATCCTCTCCTCAGGCCCCGGGAGCGTAACATTGCAGGCCTCGGGAAGGTGGTATCGAGCCACGAACCTATCTAGGTCTTCGGCGACCAGCTCCGACTTAATGCGGTCTGCTCTCACTTCGCCCATCCCTAATGGCCAGTGAATCTACGGTCAGGATGGGGTCAAGAAGGGAGAAAGGACCGGAACGACTGGAGTACACTAATACAAAAGGAGAAAGTATGGAGAGCCTTAAATTGAAGAATGGGGCAACTCACCGGAAGAGAAGGAAGAACGGCTCCGAGAGCGTCAAAGGAGGAGCAAGCGAACAGTCCGACGGCAATGACGGCAGCGCAAAGGAGAAACTCGAAGATGTCTATAAAGAGAAAGGCGGACGGAGGAGGGCCCCCGGTTAAATAGGCGGAAAGGTGGGTGACGCCTCGGTGACGCCAGAGGACGCCTGGCTGCCGAAGGGTCGCTCGCGCCCCAAAGGCGAATCGACGCCATTAAGGAAGGATGTCCGCCGAAATCCTCAGACTGCCAGGTCAGCAACAACCGCCATACGCCATAAAGAAGGCGGGGAGCTCGAAGCGCGCGCGCCTCTCCGAGGGATGGCGGCAATCTCGAAGCATCACTCCCTTCACCCGTTCCCCTTCTGGTTCCGGGCTCGGAAGTGGGGGGCTACTGTTACGGGGGAACTTAGCCACCATGCCCCACGTGACCGGCACGCGCGCCCAGGAAGACTACGGCAGCCCCTTGATCCAGCAATCCGACCCCGAGTCGGACATCTTCGGCTCCGCAGCCCGACCCCGAGTCGGCAGCCCCTTGATCCAGCAATCCGACCCCGAGTCGGACATCTTCGGCTCCGCAGCCCGACCCCGAGTCGGCAGCCCCTTGATCCAGCAATCCGACCCCGAGTCGGACATCTTCGGCTCCGCAGCCCGACCCCGAGTCGGCTGCCCCTTGATCCAGCAATCCGACCCCGAGTCGGACATCTTCGTCTCCGCAGCCCGACCCCGAGTCGGACATCTCTCGACAACGACAGGCTATTCCCCAGAGGCACGCCGCAGCCTCCTGCTCCACTACTCCCTGCAACGGTTGTATCTGGCGCTGCTCCACGATCCCCTGTCACAGCCGTACAAGGCGGAGCTCCACTACGCCCTGTCTTGGCCGTACCCAGCGCTGCCCCACGACACCCTGTAACGGCCGTGTCAGTGGTAGCTCCATCGTGCCCCACGATGACGAACCCCCCTGAAAGACCCCCCAGCCTGGTATATATGCGGCTGGGGGGAGGAGGGGGGGTAAGCAAGAACTTCCAGAGCATTCTCTTACTTGCTACTATTATCTCTCCTTCTCCTCCAATCTCCTCTGACTTGATCGTCGGAGGGCCCCCACTACCCCAGTGGTGGTGCGAGGCTTGCTTGCAGGTTTTCCGGTGGAAGGTGGAGCGCAATCAACACCAACCAAGGCAACTCAAACGGAACCCCGTTCACACCGCTGTGCCAATCGTTCTCGGTTTGGACCACCAGCAACAGAAACAATTCCAACTCTTTTCACCAGGGATCATCGACTATCAAAATAATCCCTGTGAGTCTCACCATCCACCAGTGACACCTAGCAGCATATAGTAGCAACCTAGCAGAATGAAATAATGAACCTCTAGGTGCAGTTACCGTATGATATAGTCCTTCTATCGTGGATCCTTACAAGATGGAGGTTATGGATAACTCGTCAAACTCCATCATCTGTCATATGTCAAGATTTATTCGACTTAAGTTCGAGAATGAAAAACTCTTTTTTCACTATACATACTGCTCTGGCCGAGGTCTTACAAACTTAGTTTTATAAATTAAATATGATTACTCCTTATCAACCAAGGTCGATAGATTCCATGTAGGTGCAGATCCTACTCCTATAGTGAACCTACTGCAGCCAATCTACACCATAAGAACCCATATGGCTAGAGACTATATATACGTGCAGTCAAACTACAACAACCTTACTGTGAATAGCTAAAGCACCGTAAGTCAAAGGACCAGTCACACTATTGCAATATCAAGTAAGTCACTGACAAGTGGATAGACATCTAAGTGACTCTTGCTTTGGTCATGCTTGGTACCCTTGTTCTCTAACAAGCACCTGCACTATCACTCCAGTATTCCTACACTGTGGACTCGAGACTCGTCTATCCAAAAGAAAAGTGATTTGTACACTAATCTCATCGGATCAATCACCGTCCTCGTGATGATCCATCGATCAGGAGCATTTAGAAATTAATCACCAATGACACATGGTTCAAATTCTCAACTCTTAAGAATATGCATCATCATCTTATTAATTCCTTAGACGATTCATAGACACATACACAATATGAATGAAAAAGATGACCATTTATTATTCAATAATAATAAAGTCAAGTACAAAATTATGTTCCAGAATTAATTATGCGTCAGCCAGATTAGCTTCTAGGGCATACATCTAACAGAAACTCCCACCAAGGGCGCTCAAGAGCACACCCCCCTGCCACAGCAAAGGTGAGGGGTTCGAAAGAGGCACATGGGATGCCGACGTGTTCCCAGGGGGTTGGCCGCACGGACAACTAACGAAACGCAACAGGACACAATAGGGGTCCTTCGAGCAGGAGTGAAGGGACACACCTAGGAATGGTTGGCTGCAACAAGGCAGGGATGCTGCCTCTGGTTGCATATCCGAGACCGCTCACGCGCCAACACGATCGTAGCCATGTCGCGCCCCGTGGTCCCATCCCCTAAGCATGGAGCCTTTCGGCCCGGCCACGTATGGAGGGGTCGTCATCAGGGTGCCAACAGCAGAGCACTGTTGAGCACAAGATACTACAAAGACCGAGGGTAGACAGATGCACGAAACTGTGTTGCACTGTCGGGGTAGCGGTGGGATGGAGGAGGGAGAGGGAAATCAGGCTCGATGCAGCAAGAGTCCCATGCATCAGAGGGAGATCCACCGAACCAACGAACGCTACCTCATCACCATGCCCGCACGGATGCGACATCGACTGGAGGGGACCAGACACCGAGGTGATAATAGTAACATTGAACTCTCAAATATGCTCAAAGATCTCAAAATGATCTTCCAGTTTTTGGGAGAATTCGCAAAACTCCATTTCCATCAAAAATTTTATGGGGGATGGAAGGTAAAATGGATCGTCCTACTCCGGCATAGAACCACCCAAACCCTGCCGAGCAAGCCGACCACGGCCAGAGGGCGAGTCGACCACGGCCAGAGAGCGGGCTGACCTCTGCCTGGGTCCAAGGCGACCTCCGCTGAAGGCAGACCTCAGCCTCGCTAAGAGCCAGGCTGACCTCAGCCTCGCTAAGAACCGAGCTGATCTGAGCCCTGCCAAGAGCCAGGCAGACCTTAGCCCCGCCAAGAGCCAGGCCGACCTCAGTCCACCAAAGGCCCGAGCCGACCTCGCCAAATATATGTCGTAGCTATCACCTGCAACAGCCTCACCGTGTCGTACTTTGCTTGTTGGCCATGCTATGACGTGTCAACCAGGGCCATACCCTGTTACACTTGCCAGGGGTTATACCCTGTTTGTTGCCCAGTAAATACAACCCAAGAGAGGGGGGTGAATTGGGTCTTTTAAAACTTTTAAGCTTCTTTTGAAACTTTTTGATTAATTATGCTAAGTTGTATAGATGCACAGTAGAATTTAAACTTAGCAACAGTTTGATTTATTGAATGAGACTTGATTACGTAAATTGAATATGCTTGCAACTAAAGGATGCACGGATAAGAGTTAAGCAAGCAATTTATCTAAGTAAGTAGGTGAGCAAGTTAGACAATGACAAAAAGCATACAAACATATAGTGGTTCGGTGCACCCCAGCACCTACATCCACTCCCCAAGACCTCTTGGGAATTTCACTATAATCCTACAGATTACAGCCGGTTGTTTTACAAGCTCACAACCCAACTGGTTGTTTTACGAGCGCACAACGAACTCGTCGGTTTTTCCAGGCTCACCGACTAGAACCAACCCCGATTGTTTTTCCGGGCTCACAATCAAACCCTTACACGTTGGTTTTACCCTCGGCTCGCCAACAAACCTAAACCCCGTTGGTTTTCCCTTTGGCTCACCAACAAACCTTAAACCCCGTTGGTTTTCCCTTTGGCTCACCAACAAACCTTAACCCCTTGATTCAATCCCTTGATTGAATCAAGTTACAAGATATTAAAAATAAAGTTTAAAACAAATCAAAGCTTCTTAAATAAGCAAATATAACAATATAAACAAATAGAGTAAAGAGAAGCCCTCAAACAAGTTTTGAAGATGAAGGAGCTCGGCTTCTTCTTTACTTGACCCTCTTCTGATTTGGCATGAGGTAGAGGATCACTGAGGCAGCACACGGATGGAGAGAAAGCTTTGGGATTCTCTTGGATGCTCTTCTTCTCTCTATTTCGCTTTGGTTGGCCCTTTTGTGCTTATGGGAGATTTCCTTTGTAATCTCTTTGAGATCTCTTTCCTAGATGATCTCTCCCGCTTCCATAACTTCTTCCCTAGCTCTCTTCTTGTTTTTATAGCTTTAGATAACGTGAAAACAAGAATATAGCCGTTAGAGACAAAAATAGAGCCGTTGGACACAGTCTGCACTTCCTGACAATATTACCGTTGGGATCGGAGTCGACTCGCGCGATCAGAAGTCGGCTCGCCTGTTGCAGGAGTCGGCTCGTGTTTTACCGGAGACGACTCGGCCACTGTTCCAAATTTGAATTAATGTGCTTGCCTCGACTGGGAGTCGACTCGACTTAACCCGGAGTCGACTCGCCAACTTCTGGAGCTGACTTGGCAATTCTGGAGTCGGCTCTTCCACTGAAGTCCGTGGATCCAATTTTGAATTTTGTCCACTCGAGTCGACTCGACTGTCCTGGGAGTCGACTCGAATCTCAGAGCCCGAACTCCCGATCCAGTCTTGGAGTCGACTCGAACTTCCTCGGAGTCGACTCGGCTCTCAGTTTGCGAAATACAGCCTTCTGCCATCTTGGTGTAGCGCTGCCTTGGAGTCGACTCGAGCTGTCTGGGAGTCGACTCGAATCTCAGAGGCAGTAACTTGGTTTTCTGTCTGTTGATGGTCGCGGAGTCTCGGAGTCGACTCGTGCAATGCGGGAGTCGACTCGAATCTCAGAGTCCCAAAAATGCTCTCTGACTTTTTCCTTGTGTTCCGCTGAGAGTCGACTCTTGCTTTCTTTGGAGTCGACCTACCAACCATCGGAGTCGACTCGCGTTCCACTGGAGTCGACTCGAATCTCAGACCCGAAGACTGCTCTCTGATTTTTCTGCCTGTGACTCCTAGGAGTCGACTCATACTTCTCCGGAGTCGACTCGAATTCCACTGGAGTCGACTCGAAGACTGTTCTTTTGAATTTTTCTTTTGATTTTACTCCTCCAATTTGAATCCTTTGAACTTTAAACTTGGGCCAATAAATTGTAGCTTTCTTCCAACTTGAGAGCTTTGGAGGCCTTCTTGTGTTCTTCCAACTTGCTATGTTCCTTGCAAAATAAATATCTTTCTCCTTGCAACATAAACATTAGTATCTATACTTCAAGGTTTTGTGATCATCAAAATCAATCTATGAATCAATCTTTGGGTCATCAATCTCCCCCTTTTTGATGATGACAAAACTTGGAGTATATGCAATATAAAAGATATTGTTTTCTAGAAGTAATACATAGCTAAGTTGCATGAAGTAGAAGACATGTATATTTAAAACATACTTCATGATAATGCTTTTAGATTTAATCAGCTTAACACAATCAACATATTTAAATTTTAAGCTGATTTGTATTCAATTCAAAGTAATAAAGCATTCTGAGGTATATAGCATATACTTAGATATTTCTCCCCCTTTTTGACAACATCAAAAAGATAGTGAAACATTAAGCACAAAGATCAGAGCAGAACACATCGAGTGTGAATTCAAGAGGTTTTCTAATTTGATACCACAGATAGTTTTCTAATCAAGTGTAGGTGGAATCTTCCTTAGGTTAATTCAAGAAGTACTACAAATGATATTCAAGGAAAAACATGAGTGGAAATCTAACCTCTCTTCACTGAGTATGAAAGCTTGTTCGTTTAAGACCTTTTGCCCAATCTATTAAGTATTTTATCAACCATGAGAGCAATTTAATTAATTTTCTTAATGACTTCAAAGTTCTTTTATGATAATAGGAGCATTGAGGCACAAATATCAAAATATACATTCATGCAATTTTTGATACATCTTAGAGCTCTTTTAAAGACTTTCTTTTATTTCTTTAGAAAATAAGCACAATTTGATACATAAAATAATGAATTTGCACAAAATTGAAGTTCCAAAGAGCAAGCCAATTAGGACTCATTAGTGAGGTTCAAAATAGATTTTCTAAGAGATACTCAAGAAAATTTAATACATTGTTCTCCCCCTGTTTCATTAAATTAGAGGCTCTCAAGATTTGTAATTTGGTTCATGAGTGATGCATAAGATATACTAACCAAATAACACGCCTCAAGGTGTATCATAAAGATTTTCAGATTTAAGTTTCAGATGATACATATTGGAGAGTATTAGGATTACTTTTCATTTAGTATTCTTTCTCTCTCCTTTAGCTATAGATTTATGCAATTAAGTCCAATAAGACCTCTCCTTCTGAAATTTTCTTTCTCCCCCTCAATTGATCATTCCATTTAAGAGTTTAGAATCCTAAGATAATGTTCAACAAAATTGTCAATCTCAAAAATATATTTTCTATAAGTTTCAGCTTATTTTCATAAGACTCAAGGTTTGAGATAAGACAACCTTTATAGAACTCATCTCAAGGTAATTAAAGCATGTCTTGCAATATAAGGAGGTTCATCAAAATCAATCCATAAAATTCAAAGCATGCATCAAAATAAAGTGTCTTTGGGATAGGATACCGAATATCTAAAGCTCCCCCTCAAAAGATGCATTCTTCTTTAATCATTTTAAATTGTTGAATTTCAGATTATAGTGATAAACGTGAATAACACTGAAATTCTGTAATATCGAGAATGTAGAGTAATCCAGTATTATTCCAAAATTTGTAGTAATTACTCTTTCTAATCCTTTATGAACAAGTTATGCTTTCTCTTAATCTTAGAGAAAATGTATAGAAATATCAATCAGAAAATGATTCATTTGAAGCTTAGTTTCTTTCAACCGCATTTACATTTTCTTTCTTTTAGAATCATTTGAGTGAGCTGAAATATTTCTAGTTTTAAGATCATTCACTCTATTGATGGAAGTTTTTAATAATGTAGGGGAGAAAAACATATAGATGATCATTGTGCAATGTATACATGAAACACAATAAATCCTTTTAATATCAAAATAAAATCATATATTTAGAAATTTTTGTTTGCAATCAAGATCATCGAAAGACACATCATTTGAACCAATATTAGTATACTTTGAAGATAAGAAATGATATGTTTCGGATGCGTATCGGAGCAATCACCAAAGGCATCAAAATTAATTCTGTTTTTCTTTCAAAATCATACTTTGAGATATGTATCTTCCATATTATAGCTCATCTTAAATGATTACAATTGAAAATGCATATTTCAAACATATAAGAGTATATACAGAATCTTTGTATTTAATGTTGAGTTTTGGTACGAATTAGAACATTATATACCAAATTTAAGCAAGTTGAAGGATCAATAGAGATATCCTTCTCTTCTCCTTTTTACAGATTTATTTAACTTTCAGATTTTAACGATGATTGTGAATGACAAATCTGAAATTTCTTTTCAATAAGACCAAACAAAAGATGTTATGTAGCATTTCAAACATTCAATCAAATTATTCAATCATGGAACATTACAACACATTGAGAACCCATAGTTTAAAGCATCATGCCACATGCAAAATACATTGTGTGTTAAGTCATGCATGAAAATATTAAGAACAAGCATGTCAATGATCAAAATCAATTCTTTTCAAAGAAACTCCCCCTATTTAAATGTTATCTTGCACTGATTTCATTTACTTTGTCTTTCATTTTTACTTTCTTATGCTCTATACTCTATTTACTCCCTATCCGGTGGAGTTGGGAAGGGGCACGAGGTACTACCACTAGCCTCCCTCTTGTGTCGTCCCTAATATGCCCTACACCGAATAGTTGGGTCAAATAGTGCCGGGTACTACCACTAGCCTCCCCATTGGCACCATCCCTATGATGAGCAATATAGAAAGGTTAAAATGTTCACTTCTAACTTTTCCTGTTTGAGTATAATTAGTTACAGATTTTATCGCTTCCAAACGTCTCACAAATATTCCGAGTATACTATGCTTGTTTTGCTTTTCCTTAAGATTGGAGTATTTGTCTTTACTCAGATTTTTCATCTCTTGAACAATGTCCATTTTCTTTTCTTTATCTCTCTCCCTTTTTGTCATTCTCAAGTAATTTACATGAAAGAGTAGAATAAAGAAATAATCTTATGTGTCATATAGATGTATATCATGCAAACAACTTTTTCATTATGCTCAAGTATTCATAACTTCTCACAAGTTATTTTACATCAAAATTTTAAGCATATACTTGTGTATTTCATGGTTATGATATAGGCAAAGAAATAATTTAGTTTGGGCAAACCATGAAACAGTTTCTAAAAGTATAAGTCAGTCAATACACACATAGACATGATATCAAAAATTAATAATTAAAGAATATAATCATGCCATAATAAGATTTAAGTTATTGACTTTGCTCAATTAATTTATGAGAAAGGTATCTAAAATTACCTATTCATTCTATATTCTTCAAGCCAAACTAGATTTCTTATGTGTGAACTTTTGGCTGAAGAAGATCCTCTCTCTTGTTTACATGTGAATGTTTATTGTATCTTATGTGGAGGTTTCCTTCAAGTTGAAATCTCTCATTTTCTTGCTTAAAGATCCTGCATTATTAACAAAATTCTTTTCTTTCTTGAAGGAAAATCATTAGTTTCTTCAAGATACAAAACATTCATACCATATATTTCTTAACTAGATGACTCAACGTACGATATGACAATAATTGAGTGTTGAGTCATTTTACTCAAGAGATTGCCTAAATATAAGCAAGCATATGTCACTTGAACTTACAGAGATAGTTTCATTAACCAAGATGGTTCAAAGACAAGCATGTGAAGCAATAGGAAGATTTATCAAGATCAAAATTTTTTTTTTTATTTTTAGAATCAATTTAGCTTAGATTCTATTTGCTTAAGATAATTATCAATAAGACATGTTAGCTAAGTTTTAATCAACTTATCTTAAACGGTTGTTTCTATCAAAATTCAGATTATGATTTATTTGTTATCAATAAAATGTGATTCATTAAAGTTAGATTGAAGTCTTGCACAAGGGCACACAATGATCATACAATCTGGTCTACTAACTGTATGATAAAATAATTATTCTATCATGCTTCAATACAGCTTTAAAACAATAGATCTACTTTGCTCATCCTTTTCAAATTCTACAAGATGGGATCATAGACATACCTTCTTCATGCCAATCTTCTATAAGAGTTGTCTTGTGGACTAACTTTGGTCAATGAAGATCCCCTTTCTTGTTTGTTTTAATTTGGAGTTTGAGAAAAAATGTTAATTCATTCATCATACATATTTCAAACTCACCTTGCATGAGCTTAGTAAAATCTTCATATAAATCTTCATTAGTAGAACCAAGAATGATGTCATCAATGTATACTTTGAGCAAATAAGATATCACAAATTCTTCTTTTGATGCATAGATTTATTACTTTCTGTCGAAAAGGTTGCTTAAGCTTTTATATCACGCTTTTGATGCTTGTTTCAAATCATATATTGCTTTATCATATTTGTAATGAGTGTTTTCAAATATGGTGGTTATTTAACATATATCTTCTTTAATAAAGTAAGCACATAGGAGTCCATTCTACACACTCATTTGATAGAATATAAAGCTCATAAAGCAAGCAAATGATAATGGTGATCTTTACTTCTAATCATGCAAGAATTTCATCAAGATCTATTTCATCTTTTCTTGATTTAGTCTTTTAGTAGTCATCAATTTTTCTTCATTAAGTGCATTTCTGAAAAGCTCAATTTGGTTCTAATTATTAACAAGTTTTCAGATTGTTATATGTAAAATATTAACCATATACATACATAATTTAATTTTAGTATCTTGATAATAAATCATTAGTCTCATAAGGAATAAAATGAATTGATATTTCTGCAACTAAAATCTTTTCATTGAATATTCTATATGCATTGCTTGATGAATGATATCCAAGGATAGACATATCTCTATCAGATTTGGCATTATTTTCATAAGAGCATATTAAGCATAACATGTACGACTGAAAAATATGAAAGATATGCAATGGTTCATTTTCCATTTTTCAGAAGATCAAAATTTTCATCAAAAATAGATCTAATAGAAATCATATGTATGACAAGCAGTGATGATAGTCTTTTAAAAATTATTTAAGTAGATGACTATCATACATAATTGTCTTTTTCATTTCTTCAAGAATTCTATTAACCCTATTTTACTTATGATGTCCTTGGAGCTGAAATAATTGAATTTAATATTATTTTCTGTATAATCTTAATCAGGATTTTGGTTTTCAACACTGTGCCATGATCTTCACAGTTTGGAAACCTTTTTCATTTGAAACGCTTTTACAAGATTTAGTAAATACAGAAAAATACTTCAGTTTTATTTTCCAAGAACAAATCCAATGTAAGCTTTTGAAAACTTAGAGATGGAAACAACATCTTTAGATTTAGAAATGATTTTTGTTTGTTTCCTTAGTTAGCATGCATAGCAAAACTTTGACCTTTAAGTAGATAATCTAAGTAAGCCTATGGCAAGGTCTTTTGAGATTAAGTACATACTAGCATGAGTTGATTCTATGTGGCAAGGATGGTTTCTTTAATCTTGGTATTCATAGTGCATATATTCAAAAGCATACCAAGTACACATTATCATATCTATGATCAATAAACAATAATGCCATGGATAAAAACTCTCAATCAAGCATATAGAGAATTCATAGAATTAATCTTAATAATGATTAATCATTTAGCAACTTTATCCAATAGTGAGTAAAGTATCCTATAAAATGAAGTGATTTGATTATATTTCCAAAAGTATTTTCTATATCACAAAATTGATCAACACATGCAATTCATACTTTAATCAAATACTAAAACAAAAATAATGATGAGATGCAAGGATTACTAATTTTCTTATTATTATAATTATTATGTTTATTTAAAATTACTTTTCATAAGTAAGTTTTAAGTTTCAATGTGTCTAGAACACCCATTTGTATGAATCTATTTGTTTCATGGGTATCTTGGCACATCTATGTCTACATCCTCATATTTTCATTTTAGGTACCCAAGCTTGCTTGAGTCCTTGAGAGTTAGGACATATGGTTCCTTTTGGAACCCAAATCTGTTTAATAGTAATAACTTTACCATTTGATTTAATTGTGTTAGAATGATAGGTAAAGTTGTTATGCCCATTCTTTTCATGTTTGAAATAAGTTATCTTATTTAATGGTTTGCTTGGTGAATTGATAACCTTTTTTTCTAGAGATTTATGGCTAAGTGAAGGAGTCAAGCTAAATTTTGATTTATCAAAATCAGCATGTTGGCTTTCAAACATCATTTTTAACCTTTCTGAACTTACAGTGAATTTGTTAATAAAACATCTTAATTGGTTAATTTCTTCGCTTAAGTTTTGATTTTCTTTAATTAAATTTTGATTTTTCTGAATCAATTGTTCTAAATTTAACCTTAAGCTTTTATTTTCAGAATCTTGTATTTCATCATTAGAATTTCTTTCTTTTGAAATTTTCAGATTTAGTTTCTTAAGATTTTTATTCTTCACAGCTAATTTTCTACATTCACTATACAAATCATGAAAAGCATTTAATAATTCATCATAAGAGAATTCTTCTTGAAAATCATTTGAGGTAAGAGTAGATTCAGTCTTTACCTTGTCTTCTTGTGCCATAAAGCACACGTTAGTTACCTCTTGTAGTTCCTTGGAGCTAATATCATCATTGTTGCTCCTAACTTTTATTTTCTTGCTAGACTCTTTCTTGGTCAAGGCTTTCTTCCTTTTTATCTCTTTCTTCCTTTCTTCTTGCTTCCTCTTCTTCTTTGTCTTTAGGAAGCTGATTTGCCTCGGAGTCGACTCGGACCTTATTGGAGTCGACTCGGTGAACTTGAGAGTCGACTCTGAGATACTTGGAGTCGACTCGAGTGAGGGAGATTCAACACCTTTTTCTGCAGTCTTATTGTTAGTATGTAATTGAAGCACATGTGAGCTAGTCTGAGATTTATCATAAATATTTTCTAAAGTATCCCAGATCTCCTTAGCAGATAAGCATGCAGAAATTTCATTAAACTTTGTTTCTTGAATAGCACAATATAATATGTTCATAGCATTAGCATTCAATTGTGCTAAGTCCTTTTCATTAAAAGTTTGAGAGAGTGTGTGAAGGTCATTTATTATGAATTTCCATAAATAATAGTTTTGTGATTGAATAAAAATGCGCATGCGTATTTTCCAATGTGTATAGTTTATGCCATTAAATAGTGGAGGTGTATCAATTGATTGTCCTTCTCCTAGAAAACTATCTATTTGAGTTGTCATGATCTTTGGCTCTAGTCGGTTAAGACTACAAATAATATTTGAGCACCCGCTCTGATACCACTTGTTGCCCAGTAAATACAACCCAAGAGGGGGGGGGGTGAATTGGGTCTTTTAAAACTTTTAAGCTTCTTTTGAAACTTTTTGATTAATTATGCTAAGTTGTATAGATGCACAGTAGAATTTAAACTTAGCAACAGTTTGATTTATTGAATGAGACTTGATTACGTAAATTGAATATGCTTGCAACTAAAGGATGCACGGATAAGAGTTAAGCAAGCAATTTATCTAAGTAAGTAGGTGAGCAAGTTAGACAATGACAAAAAGCATCACAAACACAACAAACATATAGTGGTTCGGTGCACCCCAGCACCTACATCCACTCCCCAAGACCTCTTGGGAATTTCACTATAATCCTACAGATTACAGCCGGTTGTTTTACAAGCTCACAACCCAACTTGTTGTTTTACGAGCGCACAACGAACTCGGTCGGTTTTCCCAGGCTCACCGACTAGAACCAACCCCGATTGTTTTTCCGGGCTCACAATCAAACCCTTACACGTTGGTTTTACCCTCGGCTCGCCAACAAACCTAAACCCCGTTGGTTTTCCCTTTGGCTCACCAACAAACCTTAAACCCCGTTGGTTTTCCCTTTGGCTCACCAACAAACCTTAACCCCTTGATTCAATCCCTTGATTGAATCAAGTTACAAGATATTAAAAATAAAGTTTAAAACAAATCAAAGCTTCTTAAATAAGCAAATATAACAATATAAACAAATAGAGTAAAGAGAAGCCCTCAAACAAGTTTGAAGATGAAGGAGCTCGGCTTCTTCTTTACTTGACCCTCTTCTGATTTGGCACGAGGTAGAGGATCACTGAGGCAGCACACGGATGGAGAGGAAGCTTTGGGATTCTCTTGGATGCTCTTCTTCTCTCTATTTCGCTTTGGTTGGCCCTTTTGTGCCTATGGGAGATTTCCTTTGTAATCTCTTTGAGATCTCTTTCCTAGATGATCTCTCCCGCTTCCATAACTTCTCCCCTAGCTCTCTTCTTGTTTTTATAGCTTTAGATAACGTGGAAACAAGAATATAGCCGTTAGAGACAAAAATAGAGCCGTTGGACACAGTCTGCACTTCCTGACAATATTACCGTTGGGATCGGAGTCGACTCGCGCGATCAGGAGTCGGCTCGCCTGTTGCAGGAGTCGGCTCGTGTTTTACCGGAGACGACTCGGCCACTGTTCCAAATTTAAATTAATGTGCTTGCCTCGACTGGGAGTCGACTCGACTTAACCCGGAGTCGACTCGCCAACTTCTGGAGCTGACTTGGCAATTCTGGAGTCGGCTCTTCCACTGAAGTCCGTGGATCCAATTTTGAATTTTGTCCACTCGAGTCGACTCGACTGTCCTGGGAGTCGACTCGAATCTCAGAGCCCGAACTCCCGATCCAGTCTTGGAGTCGACTCGAACTTCCTCGGAGTCGACTCGGCTCTCAGTTTGCGAAACACAGCCTTCTGCCATCTTGGTGTAGCGCTGTTGTAATAACCCCAAATTTTTTTTTTTATATATAAAAAGGGATAGAATAGTCCTTTAAAATTGATATAAGGGGTAAAATTGGAAGGAATGAAAAGATAATGGCATAGTTGTAGATGCGTTGAAGTGGTAAGGGTAAAATTGGAAAGGAATCAAAAGTTAATGGCATAACAGTAGATATGTTGAAGTGTTAGGGGCAAAATGGGAATTTAATAATATTAAACAAAGGGTAAATAGTGTTTTGATGTGACTTAATTGGAGGGTTTTGAGTTGGTTGGCTGGCGTTGGGATGGAAACTGAGAGAGAGTAACAGAGAGGGAGAGTCAGAGACGCAGAGAGGAAAGAAAGAAGGAAAAAGAGAAGAAGAAGAAGAAGAAAGAAGAAGAGGAAAGGGATTCGAGGAGGAAAGGGATCCCGGTTGCACTTCCAGCTGAAGGGAAAAACGTAGATCTCCTTCCCTTCTACACAAGGACCTCGATTTCCAAAAAAGAAAAAGGTAAATATCCGTCCCTATCTAGTCTTTTGATGACATTAGGCTATACAAAGGGTGGATATAGTCTAGAGGGGTCGGATAAGGGTTGTAGAGGTGGTTAAAAGAGGAAGAATCGGATTTTAACAAATTTTTCCGGCACTACGGAAAAACTGTGTCGAAGTCCCAACTTCGGCGAATTATTTAGGAGGTCAAACGGCCTCCGATGATGATGCATGTTATCTCTTTGGAATCCTCTATGAGTGTAGAATGTTAGGTAAAAATTTCATCAAATTTGGAGTCCTGAAAGTGGATCAAAACCGGGATGAAGTAACCCACTGTCAGTTCGGGTTACTGTTCATCCGGGTGGAAAATAAGGGATTTCATGCTATAATAGAGTATTAAGCCTAGATCAAGCAAAAAGGGACCTTGTACTCATGCAAAGGAGTCCCTAATACACATAAATGGTGAGTTAATTAATTAAAAAGAAAAAGAAGAAAGAAAAGAAAAGATTTAGGGAACAGGGGAGTTGAATCAATTAAAGTTTCCTATGTTATAATTGGCACGTAGATTATAGCCCTTGATACAAGACTAAATGTATTGTAAATGCATGTCATAGTTGGGCAAGAAGTTAGGGAACAAGAGGAAGAAGTTCCCCACTGCCTGCTGTAGATTTTTGGAGGCGTATCAGGGCTGTGCCGGATTGGCAGGTGAGTGGGAGTCATGTACTTTGCACCATGAGCATTCCTTATTCATTTTCATGAATGTTGCCAAGTGTGACTTGATTCCACCTGAGCCTATTGATTAACTGTTGTTGTAGATTTCTCTATATTTTGTTCTCCATACTTGATTATTCTGTACATGCATTCGAGGGAACATTGAGAGGAATTACGATGGATCTGAATTGGGAAATGACATCTTTTGTAAAGTGATTTCATTTCATCTATTTCAAAGACTTGTGAGTGGGAGTCATGTACTTTGCACCATGAGCATTCCTTATTCATTTTCATGAATGTTGCCAAGTGTGACTTGATTCCACCTGAGCCTATTGATTAACTGTTGTTGTAGATTCCTCTATATTTTGTTCTCCATACTTGATTATTCTGTACATGCATTCGAGGGAACATTGAGAGGAATTACGATGGATCTGAATTGGGAAATGACATCTTTTGTAAAGTGATTTCATTTCATCTATTTCAAAGACTTGTGAGTGGGAGTCATGTACTTTGCACCATGAGCACATTCCTTATTCATTTTCATGAATGTTGCCAAGTGTGACTTGATTCCACCTGAGCTTATTGATTAATTGTTGTAGTAGATTCCTCTATAATCTTAATTCTCCATGCTTGATTATTCTGTACATGCATTTGAGGAAACATTGAGAGGAATTACGAGGGGTTGATGAGTAATCAAATTGATTCCGAATTGTGAAATGATTTCTTTTGTAAATTGATTTCATTTCCTCTATTTCAAAGATTTGTAGAGCCTTTTTAGTGGTATATTGAGTTGTATTGCACTTCCTTGACCCTCACTCCTAATCCTGATGTTAGTTTATGATTGGGTCATGATCGAGTGAGTGGTAGTCTTGATTATACTCCTTTTTAGTTGAGTATTGGGAGGGTGCATTATGGCATTTATGCATGGCTTGGCAGTATCTGCAGGACACCTATAGTCGATGGGGGTTGAACATCGGCCTTTGTGCGCACATAGTAGCCTTCTGGGTGGGCGGAGCCCAGTCCCTTCCTAGGGGGGACACGGCCCTAGGCGTAGGATCGGCCGGTCCTACGACTTATATTCTGCTTGCCGCCGGGCATAGTAAGACCCCGCGAGGTGCAGTATGGCTTTCCGCGGATGTAGAATTCCCGCGAGGTGCCGTTTAGTATGTAGATGTGAGATGGATTTCTGTTCTGGATACTGGCCAGCATTTACATGATCAGTGTGGTATCTTATCCTGCATATGCATGTGACAGTAGGGAGTTGTTGCTGGTTCGCCTGGGGCGTAAAACCCACCTCCCGATAGCTGTCTAGCATTTACATTATCGATATGGTGTCTTATCCTGCATATGCATGTGACAGTGGGGAGTTGTTGCTGGTTCGCCTGGGGCGTAAAACCCACCTCCCGACAGCTGTCTAGTGATGATTTACATATTGGTGTGGTGTCATATTCGATATATGCATATGGCAGTAGGGAGTTGTTGCTGGTTCGCCTGGGGCGTAAAACCCACCTCCCGATAGCTGTCTAGTGATGATTTCAGCATATTGACACCTGATTTGTATGTTCCAGCATTATGATCTGTTGAGCATATTCATGAGTAGCATATATGTTTACTTGATTATTCCATATATGCTTCAGATGAGTTGATATTGATTGTGGTGATATTGATGATTTACTCCATATTCTTTATGTTGAGATCATGTTTATCTTGTTATTGATCTTGAGATTTCATCTCGAGCCATGATTATATTCTGTCTCATGTGCACAGTACTCTCTACTCCACTCACTGAGTATTTATATACTCACTCCCCAGTTTTGTGTTTTTGATTGCAGGGCAGGTATTGTATAGAGAAGAGCAGGGTTAGAGATTGCCTGCTAGCTGTGCCGCTCCATAGTGTAGCATAGTATAATGTAGATAGAGGTTTATCCCCTTTTTGTGTATTATAAACCTTCTGTTGTATTTAGTGTATAGTTACAGTCATAGATCCTGTTGTGGATATGGGTTTGACCATGGATGAAATGGGAACCAGATTTTTATATAGATGAGTTATATGCCTGAGATGATGTATTGATATATATTGTCCAGGTTCATTATGTGACAGATTATGTGATTGCTGCTCTGACAGGTAGCATTGTTGTATGTAATGAGATAATCCTGACAGGTCATCATAGGAAAGGTGATCATTTTGTGCATGTATCATGCCAAATTTTTCAAGATTTATTGATGATTGATAGGTAGTAGGGTTCTACGCGGTGGCTGGTGGCCTTATGCCTACCCGCACCCTAGGACCGTCGCGGCGGCCCGCCGGGAACGGGGCGGGGGTCGTGACAAAGCTTGGTATCAGAGCAAAGGTTAAGAAGAGTCCTGTCAGAGCAATAGGATGAGTCAGGATTAAGTATAGGATTATACTATGGAGCATAGGATTTTTCTGTATGTTATTTTATGAGTCATTTACAACTCAGTAAAATATATCATGACTCAGTGTGTAACGACCATCCTCTCTTTTTGACTTTTTTAGAGAGATATAAAGAATACCTCCAAGGAGAGGACCTGCTCGTCCTGGAAGGAGGATGGAGCCAGATATAGCATTGGATGCGGGTTCTGCACATGTCGAGCCCCAAAGAGAAAAACCTCCTCCTGCTGATAGACGGAGGGTTGATGATCAAGGAGATGTAGGAAGTAGAGATGCATTGATGGAACAGTTACTGGCGGAGAATCAGGCTCTGAGGGAGCAGATTGCTCGGAGGAAATCTCCTGCCCCGTCAGTAGTATCCATCCCACCTCCTGTACCTGTGCCAGGAAGTTTGGCCAGACGGGCTCTAGATAATGAGGGGATTACTGTATAGGAATTTCTGAGGCTTAGAACCCCAGAGTTTAAGGAGGAAGAAGGTGAAGATCCTCAGAGATTCTTGGAGGAGACTGAAAAGATGATACGGAGACTGCCCTGTTCTGATGCAAGAGCTATAGAACTTGTAGGGCTTACAATGAAGGAAGATGCCTAGGACTGGTACCAGAGGCATATGGAGGACAGATTGTACAGTAGGAATCCTCCAACCTGGGAAGAGTTCAGGCAAGCAGTGATGGATGAGTTTTTGTCTCCGGCTGAGAGGCAGAATCGGGCTCTTCAGTTTGAGAGGCTGAAGCAGATGCCCGGAATGAGCGTATCTGAGTACGCTCGTGAGTTCACTAGATTGGGGAAGTATGCTCCTTACATCATCCCCACTGAAGCTGCCAGGATAGAAAGGTTCAGACGAGGTCTGATTTCCCCGCTTTATAATGCAGTACTGGCAGTAGAGGTCCCCACCTTATCTAGATTGATAAAGCAAAACAGTGGGAGACCAGAAACAAAGAGGAAAGAGCTGAAAGAGAACAGAGGAAAATGAGTATGGGGAAAGGGCAAAGCAGTAGAGATAGATCTGAGGGAGTAGATCTCTCGGAGGGCCCGATGGAGCAGTCTGTACGCTCAGCTCCACCTGCCCCACGTAAGAGGAAATGGAGGGAAAGAGGTCAATCACAAGATACTTTTCTACCATCAGTACCTCGTCCTCCAGTCACTATGGCCAGAACTGAATCTAGGTTCCAATCATGGCCAGTATGTGGCATATGTGGGAAGCAGCACCCTGGCAGATGCAGAATGGGTCAGGGAGTGTGCTACAGATGTGGACAGCCGGGTCATTTTGTCAGAGAATGCCCGCAGGGTGCCACCCAGCAGTTTGTGCCTTTGGCATCCTATCCTTCTGTACAGATGGACAGGCCTAGTAGTAGGGAGCCTGTAGGCAGAGGTAGAGGTCAAGCACAAACATCACAGCAGAGTGCTGGACCATCTCAACTGTCAGCTCCAGTAGGCAGAGGGCAAGGAAGGGTGTTCACGGTAAATCCACAGGAGGCACAGACATCGAATGCAGCTATGACAGGTAATTTACTCTTTTAAATTCGAGGACGAATTTTATATAAGGGGGGGAGGATGTAATAACCCCAAATTTTTTTTTTATATATAAAAAGGGATAGAATAGTCCTTTAAAATTGATATAAGGGGTAAAATTGGAAGGAATGAAAAGATAATGGCATAGTTGTAGATGCGTTGAAGTGGTAAGGGTAAAATTGGAAAGGAATCAAAAGTTAATGGCATAACAGTAGATATGTTGAAGTGTTAGGGGCAAAATGGGAATTTAATAATATTAAACAAAGGGTAAATAGTGTTTTGATGTGACTTAATTGGAGGGTTTTGAGTTGGTTGGCTGGCGTTGGGATGGAAACTGAGAGAGAGTAACAGAGAGGGAGAGTCAGAGACGCAGAGAGGAAAGAAAGAAGGAAAAAGAGAAGAAGAAGAAGAAGAAAGAAGAAGAGGAAAGGGATTCGAGGAGAAAAGGGATCCCGGTTGCACTTCCAGCTGAAGGAAAAAACGTAGATCTCCTTCCCTTCTACACAAGGACCTCGATTTCCAAAAAAGAAAAAGGTAAATATCCGTCCCTATCTAGTCTTTTGATGACATTAGGCTATACAAAGGGTGGATATAGTCTAGAGGGGTCGGATAAGGGTTGTAGAGGTGGTTAAAAGAGGAAGAATCGGATTTTAACAAATTTTTCCGGCACTACGGAAAAACTGTGTCGAAGTCCCAACTTCGGCGAATTATTTAGGAGGTCAAACGGCCTCCGATGATGATGCATGTTATCTCTTTGGAATCCTCTATGAGTGTAGAATGTTAGGTAAAAATTTCATCAAATTTGGAGTCCTGAAAGTGGATCAAAACCGGGATGAAGTAACCCACTGTCAGTTCGGGTTACTGTTCATCCGGGTGGAAAATAAGGGATTTCATGCTATAATAGAGTATTAAGCCTAGATCAAGCAAAAAGGGACCTTGTACTCATGCAAAGGAGTCCCTAATACACATAAATGGTGAGTTAATTAATTAAAAAGAAAAAGAAGAAAGAAAAGAAAAGATTTAGGGAACAGGGGAGTTGAATCAATTAAAGTTTCCTATGTTATAATTGGCACGTAGATTATAGCCCTTGATACAAGACTAAATGTATTGTAAATGCATGTCATAGTTGGGCAAGAAGTTAGGGAACAAGAGGAAGAAGTTCCCCACTGCCTGCTGTAGATTTTTGGAGGCGTATCAGGGCTGTGCCGGATTGGCAGGTGAGTGGGAGTCATGTACTTTGCACCATGAGCATTCCTTATTCATTTTCATGAATGTTGCCAAGTGTGACTTGATTCCACCTGAGCCTATTGATTAACTGTTGTTGTAGATTCCTCTATATTTTGTTCTCCATACTTGATTATTCTGTACATGCATTCGAGGGAACATTGAGAGGAATTACGATGGATCTGAATTGGGAAATGACATCTTTTGTAAAGTGATTTCATTTCATCTATTTCAAAGACTTGTGAGTGGGAGTCATGTACTTTGCACCATGAGCATTCCTTATTCATTTTCATGAATGTTGCCAAGTGTGACTTGATTCCACCTGAGCCTATTGATTAACTGTTGTTGTAGATTCCTCTATATTTTGTTCTCCATACTTGATTATTCTGTACATGCATTCGAGGGAACATTGAGAGGAATTACGATGGATCTGAATTGGGAAATGACATCTTTTGTAAAGTGATTTCATTTCATCTATTTCAAAGACTTGTGAGTGGGAGTCATGTACTTTGCACCATGAGCACATTCCTTATTCATTTTCATGAATGTTGCCAAGTGTGACTTGATTCCACCTGAGCTTATTGATTAATTGTTGTAGTAGATTCCTCTATAATCTTAATTCTCCATGCTTGATTATTCTGTACATGCATTTGAGGAAACATTGAGAGGAATTACGAGGGGTTGATGAGTAATCAAATTGATTCCGAATTGTGAAATGATTTCTTTTGTAAATTGATTTCATTTCCTCTATTTCAAAGATTTGTAGAGCCTTTTTAGTGGTATATTGAGTTGTATTGCACTTCCTTGACCCTCACTCCTAATCCTGATGTTAGTTTATGATTGGGTCATGATCGAGTGAGTGGTAGTCTTGATTATACTCCTTTTTAGTTGAGTATTGGGAGGGTGCATTATGGCATTTATGCATGGCTTGGCAGTATCTGCAGGACACCTATAGTCGATGGGGGTTGAACATCGGCCTTTGTGCGCACATAGTAGCCTTCTGGGTGGGCGGAGCCCAGTCCCTTCCTAGGGGGGACACGGCCCTAGGCGTAGGATCGGCCGGTCCTACGACTTATATTCTGCTTGCCGCCGGGCATAGTAAGACCCCGCGAGGTGCAGTATGGCTTTCCGCGGATGTAGAATTCCCGCGAGGTGCCGTTTAGTATGTAGATGTGAGATGGATTTCTGTTCTGGATACTGGCCAGCATTTACATGATCAGTGTGGTATCTTATCCTGCATATGCATGTGACAGTAGGGAGTTGTTGCTGGTTCGCCTGGGGCGTAAAACCCACCTCCCGATAGCTGTCTAGCATTTACATTATCGATATGGTGTCTTATCCTGCATATGCATGTGACAGTGGGGAGTTGTTGCTGGTTCGCCTGGGGCGTAAAACCCACCTCCCGACAGCTGTCTAGTGATGATTTACATATTGGTGTGGTGTCATATTCGATATATGCATATGGCAGTAGGGAGTTGTTGCTGGTTCGCCTGGGGCGTAAAACCCACCTCCCGATAGCTGTCTAGTGATGATTTCAGCATATTGACACCTGATTTGTATGTTCCAGCATTATGATCTGTTGAGCATATTCATGAGTAGCATATATGTTTACTTGATTATTCCATATATGCTTCAGATGAGTTGATATTGATTGTGGTGATATTGATGATTTACTCCATATTCTCTATGTTGAGATCATGTTCATCTTGTTATTGATCTTGAGATTTCATCTCGAGCCATGATTATATTCTGTCTCATGTGCACAGTACTCTCTACTCCACTCACTGAGTATTTATATACTCACTCCCCAGTTTTGTGTTTTTGATTGCAGGGCAGGTATTGTATAGAGAAGAGCAGGGTTAGAGATTGCCTGCTAGCTGTGCCGCTCCATAGTGTAGCATAGTATAATGTAGATAGAGGTTTATCCCCTTTTTGTGTATTATAAACCTTCTGTTGTATTTAGTGTATAGTTACAGTCATAGATCCTGTTGTGGATATGGGTTTGACCATGGATGAAATGGGAACCAGATTTTTATATAGATGAGTTATATGCCTGAGATGATGTATTGATATATATTGTCCAGGTTCATTATGTGACAGATTATGTGATTGCTGCTCTGACAGGTAGCATTGTTGTATGTAATGAGATAATCCTGACAGGTCATCATAGGAAAGGTGATCATTTTGTGCATGTATCATGCCAAATTTTTCAAGATTTATTGATGATTGATAGGTAGTAGGGTTCTACGCGGTGGCTGGTGGCCTTATGCCTACCCGCACCCTAGGACCGTCGCGGCGGCCCGCCGGGAACGGGGCGGGGGTCGTGACAGCTGTCTTGGAGTCGACTCGAGCTGTCTGGGAGTCGACTCGAATCTCAGAGGCAGTAACTTGGTTTTCTGTCTGTTGATGGTCGCGGAGTCTCGGAGTCGACTCGTGCAATGCGGGAGTCGACTCGAATCTCAGAGTCCCAAAAATGCTCTCTGACTTTTTCCTTGTGTTCCGCTGAGAGTCGACTCTTGCTTTCTTTGGAGTCGACCTACCAACCATCGGAGTCGACTCGCGTTCCACTGGAGTCGACTCGAATCTCAGACCCGAAGACTGCTCTCTGATTTTTCTGCCTGTGACTCCTAGGAGTCGACTCATACTTCTCCGGAGTCGACTCGAATTCCACTGGAGTCGACTCGAAGACTGTTCTTTTGAATTTTTCTTTTGATTTTACTCCTCCAATTTGAATCCTTTGAACTTTAAACTTGGGCCAATAAATTGTAGCTTTCTTCCAACTTGAGAGCTTTGGAGGCCTTCTTGTGTTCTTCCAACTTGCTATGTTCCTTGCAAAATAAATATCTTTCTCCTTGCAACATAAACATTAGTATCTATACTTCAAGGTTTTGTGATCATCAAAATCAATCTATGAATCAATCTTTGGGTCATCACTGTTACACCTGCTAGAGGCCATACCCTGCCTGCTGGAGCCATACCTTCACCATCGGGGGACTCTGGTAAGAAATAAAAGAGACCATGAAAAGGTACTCAAGGAGGACTCTCCGGACTCCTCCTCCTCCCCCCAACGGAGATAAGGGGACGCTGGCTCCCAAAAGGAGGACCCTCCAAAAAACTTTGTTGACTTAGCTAGCGGAAGGCCTTCGCCGGAATCCCCAGCAAAGGCTTTGTGCAGGTATCCCAGATTGCAAGGAGGTGGCACCCTTTTCCCATCCCGGCCGCCGTCTTCTCGGAAGCACCCTGGAGCAACGGTGGTGGCCCTCTTCTCCGTCTCGGCCGGCGTCTTCTCGGCTTCCTCCAGCGTGTTCACTCTCAGGCCGAATTTCAACCCCAGCAATAGGGTTTTTCCGTAGTTCTACCAGAGAATCTAACATAGACATTTCTCTATTACTTATTGATGCTAAATTTGAATACAAATGGTGAAAACTAGTATATCAAGTAGTTTCAATATGCAAATGAAAATGTGATTATTGTGTCATGCCCATAACAATGTTACCAGGTTATCTATTTATTTTTTTAAAAAAATAAAATATTCCCAGCGGCTAGAATTGCTGCCCAAGTTTACACACTAAACCGCCGCTAAAAGTATCATTATCAGTAGTCAGGATCGCTACCAAAAGTTTACGCATTACTTTCAGTAGCAAATAGAGCCACTGCTAAAAGTTTACACAACTTTTAGTAGCAGTAGTCGGAATTGTTGCTAAAAGTTTAGTACTAGTAAAAACAATTTAAATAAGATGTCTGTTACAATATGTTGGTAGTAGTTATGACCAATGGATAAAGTTTCTCTTGCGGTTGGAAAATGCCGTTAAATCCTTATTAAAACCGTTTCTGAAAGTATACTTTCCCCAGTGATTATCTAAGTTTTAAAACAACGATGGTACATTTGGCAGTGACTTGGCCGCAGTTGTTACGACCGCTGGGAAAAATTTGTCCAGCTGCTTTCCATACGTTTTTTCTGGTAACCTGAGTAGGAAAGAAATACAACAAAGTAAAGGACATCAAAAAGGAAAACTATCAAGATTTACGAGTATAAAACATTCCCCGAACATCTCGCAATAGAATCTGAGATAACTCATAAGGCAAGTCGAAGTAGAGAAGGAAGTTCAGATTCGCTCTTCTAGCAGCCAGCCAATATATATATATAGATGTAGATATATATATATATACTTATTATTCAGAAAAAAAGAATCATATTAATGGTGTCATTAATACGGGTGTCTATCTGGCTAATGAAGAGCTCAAGCACAAAATAAGCCTCCATTTTCCTTGCATACTAGAATGTAACCAACATGACGAATGGATATGAATTTTTATTTAGTTTTGGATTGCTCCATAATTGTAATATAGCACTGTAACAAATTATACTTAAAATATTATGTTGTTTTGTTAAAACCATCATGGTACAATGATTATGGTTTTGTAAGAGCTATTACTTGTGCCACGGAGTAGATTACATATGTGTTGGCTAAAGAATAAATTATATTAAATTTAATGAATAGATGTGTGGATTGGCTTGAGTTTGAGTTAAGATAGAATGACGGGCATATAATCATTATTTATCATTTTAAAAATATTATTGTAACTGTTTGTGCTGCATTCTTATGCCATATTCAAGATGGCCCATGAGAGACGTGCTTGTTCAACCATATGATGGCTAGGGGCGCCAATAGGTCGAGCCATGAGTGACTCAGCCTAATCTGATATTTTATTTGGATTCTAATATTGGACCTAAACCCAATCCAATAGAAGATCGAAATAGGTCGGTCGGGTCCACCATTATAATTTTTGACCCAACGGGTCATTCAGGTCTGGTTGGATCCATGTATAACCCGGACCCAACCCAAAAAATTTGGATCCAAATTGAGTCGAGTCCAGTTCAAGTCAACCCATCCATAGCTTCATAACTTGTTTGCACCCCTACGGGCCCAAATAATTTTATAAATTTGGGTCGGGTCGGATCGGAGCAGGTCGTAAGATTGAAAACACCAAAATTATGCAAATTTTAAACTGGGTCGGGTCGGATCGAGTCGGGTCTGAATTCAGTAAACCCATACTCGATCTGAAAAATTGAACGAGTCCAAGTTTAAGACCCGATTCGGCCCCACGGGTCCTCCAAAATGGGTTGAGTTAGGTCTAAGCAGGTGCGGTCAGGTCATGGATCAACCCGACCCATTTGTAGCCTTAATGATGGGGGTAAAAACATTATTGGTATAATAGAGTTTAAGATGGCTATCCCAAAAATAACTAAAGCCAAAGTAATAGACTTCATAAATAAGCTGATCGACTCTATTAAAAGGTATTATGCTAGATAGAAAAGGTGAATATAAACTACTACAAGATTGACCGAAAGAAGATCCAATGTTAGGATTAGAACCGATCAAGTATGATAATCAATATAATCCATGATTTGATATGCATGACAGGAAGAAAAATAAACTGATGGGGACGCAAAAGAAAACAATGATAAAAGAACAGCTGATCCAGCACTTACTTCCACATCTCATCTGTCTTTATCCTTTATTTGAACAACAATAACGAGAGGCACTAATTATTTATCAATATGACCTCGTCATGAAACAGATGATATCTTGTTTATATTTTTTTCTCATAATATTTCTCAAACAACTGCAGTTTGTTTGCATTTTTAACTCCCGACTGGTGTAAATGATGTGAGGTTCCTAAACCCCTCCCATGTCTTCTCCCACACCACGGCCACATAGTTCGCCATGGCTTCGCCATCTTTGGTCTCTACAACAAGCCTATAATTAATTCCAGCCACCACCTGGGTCTCACCCTTCACCACTTTACTCAAAGTAAGGTTGGTGTTCGCCAGCTTGTTGTGCTCCGACACCGCGAATTCTGCAATCTCTTGGACATGGGGATCACTGATATCCTTGATCGGCTTCCAGCCCCCAACAAGAACCTTGCTTGCAGCTTTACGGGCTGCCAGGGCTCTCGGAGGTGAATGAATGGCTATGAGAAGAAGAGGGAGGAGAAGAAGACGAAGGGATCGCAGGGTAACCATCACGGTGGCGATTTTTTGTCCTGGGGTGAGGCGAGAGGAGGCTGCGGTGGGGGGTAAGGATGGGCGGGTGGGGGCTTTTATTACGGTGGCTGGGAGGAGCTGTGGATGATTAGAGTGCATTAAAACAGGGAGAGCTTTGGTTTTGTTTTGTCGCGTGGATAGCGCTTTATGGGGACAGTGGGTACCTGGAAGGTGGACCTAGCACCAGCCCATTACTGCGAGTCTTTATATGATATGTGGTGGTGTAATAAATAAGAGATTGGTGATGGATTGGCGATGGGTTGGCTTCCATGGAAACCATGTATCATAATTTAATGTGTGATGATGCAATGGGTGAGGAGAGGCTTCGATGGAAACAATATATCATTCATTTAATGTGCGATGATGCTGTACACAGTTACACCTTGCATGCTTACCATCTCAATTTTGGATTATTTGATAGGCAATCAAATTTCTAATCAAATTATGTTTGTGTATATAAATATTTTGGAAGGAGGCTCTTGCTAGTGCACGCCAAAAAATTTCTTGAGCCTGCTTGTTCATTTTTCACAGTTCTTAGTAAATACTATTTTAATTGCTCAAATTATTCTGTTTTTTTTTTTTAGTTTTTTTATTCTTCTATGCCGGTTTAGATAAATCAGAACCCGGGGGCTACCCACTGGAATGATGGAGATATTTTGGATACTTATCTAAACTCCGTCAAATACAATTCGCCGGTCTTCGCTTAAAAGACAAATCCAGTTGCATGATTTTGCCGACATGCTAGGGACTGGTAGGTATCTAGGCTACGTGCCCACGGATATTCGCGTTTAATGAAAACCTTGCTTGGCTAACTGACGTAAACTTTGTCAAAAACAATCCACTCATCTTGACTAAAGGCAAATCTAGCTCTACGACTTTGTCGCCATGCCAAGGTCCGACGGGTGCGCATTGGTTGTTTTTCCGGTTTGGCTGCATAACCAGTGGATTCTGACCTTCCGAGTCACATTAAGTCCGGAAATTCTGCTATCTAGATGCCTTCCAAACTGTGGAAAGGTTTCTGGGCCATTTGCGAAAACCGTGTCTGAATGGACAATGGATCGGCCTTTGTAGGCCGTACTAAAATCTTATTTAGGATTATTGTTGGCAGCAGGACTTTGAAAGTAGAGTTCTGTTATTTTTTTTTTACTGTTTGATAATTATATTTTCAAATGATGTACATTTTATATATCTATTTAGTAATTAAATTAAAAAAATATTTTTAGCATGATAAAAAGACAACAAAAAAAATTATATGGTATTGTATAGTATAGTATAAGTATAATATAAAATCTTGTTACAATGCATTTTTCTTTCCGTACAAGTACAAAATCCTAATTTTTTATTTAAAATTGAATAACTTTAGATGGATGACTGGATGCCAATAGTATAGATTACCATATTTGATTTTTATTGTAATTAAATCTAAAATCCTATCCTTTTTGAGTTGTTCCCTCTTATCTTTTATCTTGTTTTATCTCTCTTATTGGCAAGTCCACTATTGCCTCCTACCTCTGTGCCCTCCCCAACCTCGCAACTACCTACAACCTCGATCTTCTTTCTCTCCTCTGTTCCTCTTCCTTCCGTTATCTATGCTGGCTTCCATCCTTAGAATCTTGATCGATAATACAGAAGGGGTGGGCGGCAACGACCTTGATGACAGTGATCGTGGCTGCAGTCGATGCCAACTAGAGAAAAGACCCAATTCCACACTACAAGGAAGTAGCCATGGGGGCAGTTTGCAGCAGAGATCGAGAAACCCTAGAAGAAGACCCAGTATTTGTCTCAACACCTCCGACTCTCTCAAGCATGCCATCAATGCCCTTTGTGGTCCCAAGGCTATGAATGACATTTAATGGTATCGAAGCAATAGGTTTGATCATGAGTAAAACTTTAAGTTTAATAATGAAAATGGGTAGTTAGGTCTCGTTCAGTTAGATTCCGCATGGTTGAAAAGAAAGGATAGATTTTTTAAATTGTACTGATGGTCAACCATGAAAATTAATTAATATTAATATTTTGATGGGTGACAATGGACAATAAAGAGAAGGAAGTGTTGGCAAATTTTAGAAAGATAGGAGCAAGAGCAACTACGAAAGGAGTTGCCAGCCAGCCAGTTGGGCAAGCTCCTAACTCGACAATGACCCAGGCTGACATTGGTGGAGTATGCTGGATGGTAGCTCAGCTTCTTCAGCAACAACAGAAGTTGCAGGCCGTTTCCGGACCTGCACTGCCTATGGAGTCTTATTACTATAGATTCTGGAGGCTTAACCCACCCATGTTTGATTGTGGACCTGATCCTCTAGCTACTGAGACCTGAATTCGGAAGATGGAGAAGATGTTCGATGTACTGCAGTATCCGAGAGTGTGAAGGTCAGATTGGCTATGCCAATATTGAGAGAAAATGCAGAATTCTGGTGGACGGCCATGAAAGCTGCAAATGAGAATGAAGATGATCACTTGACATGGGATGAGTTCAAGAAAATATTTTATGATCAGTATTTTTCCAAGTTAGAAAAGTTAGCAAAAGAGAACGAATTCTTGTCTTTGAGGTAGATGGATGACGTGATAGTATTGGAGTATGCAAATAAATATAATGAGTTAGGCCGCTTTTGTCCCCAACTCTTGGTGTCCGAAAGGAGAAGGCTAATAGGTTCAAACAAGGTCTGAGATATTCAATTCGATCTCGTTTGTCATCTCACATCTTCAGTAGTTATAAAGATGTGCTGGAAAGAGTACTAAAGGTTGAGTTAGAATTGAAGAGATCAGAGAAGGAAAGGAGTAATAAGAAGAGGCCCAAACCTGTAGGAACTCAAAATGACCAACGCGAAGATTTAGAAAATAACTCTAACAAAAAGAACAGATTAGACATTTGCGAGTATTGTGGCAAGCTTCATGCTGGACCTTGCCTCAAGAAGTTGGAAGCTTGCTATGCATGCGGTCAGTCAGGACATTTAGCACGAGACTGCTCGAATAAAAGGAAGAATGACTATGGATCTGCTAAATCTAATGCTCGGATTTTTGCATTAATCCAGCAGAATGCTAGTGCAAGTGATCAAGTAGTGACAAGTATCATCCTAGACAACTTTATAAATGTTTATGCACAAATTAATTCTTCAATTTCCTTGCATCTTCTAACTTTCTACCCCTTTAGAACGCATATTCGAAGAACTAGGCCAACCTTTATGTGTTATCATTTCTCTTAAGAAAGTTATTTTATTATAGATATTTTGTTTTTAAAAAAAATTATCACTTAGATAAGGAAGTTAGGGTTAATACAAACTAGTCTAGGGTTTTAGAACTTAGAAGAGTTGGTAAGATCAGAGTTGCACGGCAAAAGTTTGGTGGAGTAGGAAAGACTAAGTATCCTTATATATTAATAAGCGAAGGTATGTTAAATTTTGAGGATGAAATTTCTTTTAAGGCTTCCTTTAGGAAATGATCTCTAAGGCTTGATCTTTGGAGACCATCATCATGGAATCGTAGCCCTCATAAAGCTGCCCTGGGATTCGATAAAATGCTTCCTTTGGATGGTGGGACTGAGGAAAATTATTCAAAATAATTAAAAATAGTTGGAGTGATGCCACTCAATCGCTTGTTCATTAGGCTACCAAGTAGCCTCAGGAATCAATGATTTTTGACCTCAGCTGCATTGAAATTGAGGAGTAAGTAGCCTTTGGATGGAAAAGACAAACTAAAAAGATTTAATGCTAAATCTGATGAAGTTATCTTTCTTCGATAATTTTCTTCTAGCAAGACATATAGAGTGTTTAATAAGAGAATTCTAGTAGTAGAAGGGTCCATTCATATTGTTTTTGATGAACTAATGATTTTCTACAAGAAAGGAGAAGGCTTTTGATGATGATGCAAATTCTTTGGGCAAAGAAATACAAGACTTTACCATAAAAGATATGTCTATACAAGGTGTAAGAAAACATAAAAAAAAAAAATAATGGTGATGATCAAGAAGAATAGGATCAACCACAACAATAATCTTAAGATAGACATGACTTACCTAGAGAATGGAGATATGTTAAATCATCCTAAAGAACTTATAATTGGTGATCCATCACTTAGGGTGAGAACTAGGTCTTCTGTTAGAGATGCATGTAATCATTTAACTTTTATTTCTCAAATTGAATCTAAATCTATAGAAGAAGCTGAATAAGATCATAATTGGTTAATTATCATGCAAGAAGAACTAAACTAATTTGAAAGAAACAAAGTTTGGAAACTTGTTAGTAGACCCAAGGACTATCTTATAATAAGAACTAAATGGGTATACAAAAACAAACTAAATAAAGATGAAAATGTTGTAAGAAACAAAGATAGACTAGTTGTTAAAGGATATAATCAAGAAGAAGGCATTGATTTTGATGAAACTTCTAGTTCCGTAGAAAGATTAGAAGCTATTAGATAGTTACTTGTATTTGCTTGCTACATGAATTTTAAAATATTTCAAATGGATGTTAAAAATACCTTTCTAAATAGATTTATTGCTAAGAAAGTTTATATAGAACAACCGCTAGAATTTGAAAATCATGTCTTTAAATTAAACAAGGAATTATTTGGTTTAGAGCTAGCTCTTAGAGCTTGGTATGATAGATTAAGTGAATTTTTTTTAGAAAATAATTTTTTAAAAGAAAACATTGATAAAACTCTTTTTATAAAAAGAAAAGATGATAATACCTTAATTATATAAAAATATATTAATGATATTATTTTTGGTGCTACTAATGAAGCTTTATGTTAAGAATTTGTTAAGCTCATGCAGGAAGAATTCAAGATGAGCATGATAAGTGAATTCACATTTTTTCTCAAATTTCAAATCAAACAAACAAGAGAAGGGTTCTTTATTAGCCAAAGCAAATATACAAGAGAAATTTTGAAGAAATTTAGCATGGAGAAAGCAAAGCGCATTGGTACTCTTATGAGTCCCTCTTGTATATTAGACAAAAATGAGCATGGTAAAAGCATTGATTTAATGCTTTATAGAGGCATGATAGTTTCTTTGTTATATCTTACTGTTAGTAGAATTGATATCATGTTTAGTATTTGTTTGTGTACAAAATATCAATTTGATCCTAAAGGTTCATATTTAATTATTATTAAAAGAATCTTAAAATATTTAAAAGGAACACAAAATCTAAGTTTATAGTACTCTAATCAATTCTCAATCAACTTAGTTGGATAAATAGGTACAGATTTTACTAGTTGAAAAATTGATAAAAAAAGTACTAGTGGAACTTGCTAATTTTTAGGATTTAACTTAATCTTCCTATTTACAAAGAAATAAAATTTGGTAACCTTGTTTACAGTTGAGACTGGATACATTACAATCAAAAGTTGTGGGGCTCAAATCTTGTGGATTAAGCAACAACTTGAGGATTATAGCATAAAATTTGATAAAATACCCATACAATGTGATAATATAAGAGCTATCATCTTAACTAAAAATTTCATACAATAATTAAGAACTACACACATTGCAATATGACATCAATTCATAAGAGATCATGTTCAAAACAATGATGTAATTACTGATTTTGTTTATTCTGAAAAACAATTAGCTAATATTTTTACTAAACCTGTTAGTGAAGACAAACATGTTTGATTAAGAGTGAACTTAGAATTTGCAATCCTTTCTACTATTATCCTTCTACTAAAATCTATCAGTTAAACGCTTGTTTACTATAGTTAATTAACTCAATTTCAATTTCATTTTGATGAAAATGTTGAATCCCTTTTTTTTGTGAGTCGACTCTGAATCTGAGAAGTCGACTCTGGATCATAAGGAGTCGACTTCTTGGAGTAAGGAGAAGCTTCAAGTCGACTCAAGAGTTAACTCGAAGTTCTACTGGCAGTGAAGGAGTCGACTATTAGAAATTGAGGGGCGACCTCACCACTCAGGAGCCGACTCGAAAGTGAGTTCGAGCCGACCCTTATGTCGGGAGACGGATGTTATATCCGAACGATCCCAATTCTGTTTCATTTTATCTACTCCCTCCTTCTATTTGAATCTCTCACCTACCATTTTCTCCTCCAAAATAAGTTCAACCATGATAGAGAATTCTTTCCTTTTGGGTGGATTGGTCCCTCATGGCTCCTAAGAAGGAGATTGCTCAACGGATGAAGTGGACGGAAACCCTAGTTCTATTAGAAAGAAGAACCAAAGCTCAGATGGATTGAGTGCCTCCGTAGGCTAAAGAGACAACTGCTTCCCCTCCCAATGCTATTCCAAGTTAGGTACCACTCTCTACAAGGGTTTTGACTATCGATCGCAAGATAGATTTTGAGTTTTTGCAACGAGAGGGTTTCTCAATTAGAAGTAAACTAAAGCAGATGTGTTGGAAATTTATGTGCTCAAGGTGAGTCCTCTAAATCTACCCTCACTCATATTCCGCCACATGTACAAGGCAGCAAGCAAGTCGAAGGTATCTCTATTTTATGGCATGATTCTAAGCTTGGTGCTTAGAAACATGGTGTTGTGCTTGAAAGAGAAACTTCGAGAGCATTGCTGCACACCAACACCTAGGATGACCGCTCCCTATATTGAATAGGTTATTCCAAGATTGATGGTCATTGGGTGCGACATGATGCTACTAGGAGACAAGATGAGCCTATAGAGACTAGACCTAGCGAAACTATAGCCTCTATTGATGAGCATACTAAGCCACCTGCCCCCATGGAGATGTATTCAGCTGAGGAGCATAGTGTAAAGACTTTATGACATTTTTTGACTTTTAGCCTCCATATCTAGAGAGCAGCTTGAGTCACACTATTAGGATGGATGAGGCGTAGATGAAGTCCATTATTGAGCGAGTGCTTGCTAGAGTGATGGCTTCTAGACTTCTTGGATAGGGGGGACAGCAAACCCCTACATCACCACATGGTGCACTTCCCACGGATTAGAGATTGTAGCATCATTTTCTTTGTTGACCCAGATGGTTGCTGAGTTGAGGCCTGACGTCTTTGACATTCGGATATTGGTGATTAGCTAGTTTAGGAGGACTATAGATATTGAGGGGGAGACAAGTGCTCAAAAGATTAGTGAGCATATTCTTGGAATACTTAAAGAAGTTCAAGATGAATCAAGACATCTAATAGAATCTCTTATTGCATTGGCCTCTACTTTTGTTGAGATGATCGGACACTTCACGTAGGAGTTGAGTGTTGGAATCCCTCGCACGCCGCAGAAAATTTCAGAAAAATTCTGCGCGCAGCGGAAGACATGCGCGAGATTCCGTTCATCGCATGAACATATTTTAAAACCGTCGTTCGTAGATAGATTAGGATTAAATACTTTTACATAATATTAGGAAGATCAGATCTTCACCTTGAGCGGGTAGATATTCACCGCAATCTGATGATCGTGGTATTTGTTGGAAGGTTCGCTTGAGCCGCACACGCGTCCGGCCTCTACGGGTATCCACACGAGGCAGAGAACCAATCCAAACTCTCTAATCTCCCTGGGGTGCTAGCTCCCTTGCAGAGATATGTTTTGATGGCTGAAATCCTCTCTTGATTTATCAACTCTTTGATAGATCTCAAGAGGAAGAAGAAGGACTTGAAAGGGAGGAAGAAGATCCCATCTTGCTGCCTCCTTTTCTTTTATTCTTGTGGATGGAAGAAGGGTGAAGAGAGAAAGCCATACACCACCCTATTTTTTTTTGATGCTCATGCTGAAACCCCAAGAGGAAGGAGGCTTGCCCATGGCACAAAAACCAAGAGGGAGGAGGCACTCTCACGGCACAAAAGAAAAGGAGAGAGGGGAGGAGCTCTCACGTCACAAAAGAACCATGATATGGGCTGCCCCTTTGTTTCCCCTTTTCTTCCCCTTTTTTTTTTGTTTGTGTGCGGCTGAAACCATCATGGGAGAGAGGGGCTGCCGTATCCTCTTTCTTTTTATAAGAAGAGGGGGCCACATGCTCCCCTTTTTTTTTTTGTTTGAACCCTAGGCGTGAGCTCCTACAAATTAGGAGCTCACGTCTATCTTTTGGCAAGAGGAGGGGCGTACGCCCCTCCCTCTAATCCTCTCATGTCCCACGCCCAAGCCTCATCTCATGAGGTGCGTGGGCCCCACTTTCAGCCCCTTTTAATTCCCTCACAATTGAGGTCTAATCTAATTAGATCTCAATCAATTTATGAATCAATTAGGACTTATCCATATGAGTCCTAATCCAATTATGACCCAATTGAATCTTGACTCAATTAAATTCTTCAATCCTAATCCAATTAGGAGTCATCTTAATTTATTAGATCAAAAATAATTAGGACTTTAGGAATCCTAAAGTGATTAGGACTCATATAATTTTAGTCCTAATCCAATTAGGACTTTAGGAACCTACTCCAAGTAGGACTCTAATTTAATTTGAAGTCCTAATCTAATTAGGACTCTAGGAGTCCTACTGCAAATAGGACTCTTATTAAATAAGATCAAGCCCAATTAATTAAGTCCAATTGATTTAATTAAATTGCAATCCAATTGCAATTATTCCTTCTTCTACTCACTAACTTTTAGTGAGTTAAAACAATTATCAATCAAATTGATAATTATAAATTATTTGTGATTGCAAATCACAATTCAACCATCGGATCGGTCAATACCTCTATTGTGTGTGACCCCATAGGTTCTATTCTGTCTGGTAGTGAGATATATTGCGATCTCTATCACAATATCATTGAAAACTCCTTTCAATGGGTTGGAACAATTCCAACTCAACCCACCAGGGATCATCGATCATCAAGATAGTCCCTGTGAGTCTCACCATCCACTAGTGACACCTAGCAGCATGTAGTGGCAACCCAGCAGAATGGAATGATGAACCTCTAGGTGCAGTTATCGTATGATACAGTCCTTCTATCGTGGATCCCTACAGAACGGAGGTCATGGATAACTCGTCAAACCCCGTCGTCTGTCATATGTCTAGATTTATTCGAGTTAAGTTCGAGAATGGAAAACTCCTTTTCCATTGTACATACTACCCCGGCCGAGGATTTACGAACTCAGTCTCATAAATCACATAGGATCTCTCTTAACCTATCAAGATCGATAGATTCCATCTAGATGCACCCCTACTCCTACAATGAACCTACTGCAGCCAATCTGCACCACAAGAACCCAATTGGCTAGGGCTCATGTTTATGTGCTCGTCAAACTACAGCAACCTCACTGTGAATAGCCGAGGCATCGCAGGTCAAAGGACCAGTCATACAACTACAGCATCAAGTAAGTCACTGACGAGTGGATAGACATCCAAGTGACTACTTGCTATGGTCACGCTCAGTACCCTTGTTCTCTAACAAGCACTTGCACAATTGCTCCAGTGTCGCCACACTGTGGACTCAAGACTCGTCCATCAAAGAAAGCGATCTGTGCACTAATCTCAGCGGATCGATCACCGTCCTCGTGATGATCCATCGATCAGGAGCAATTCAGAAATTAATCACCAATGACACATGCCTCAAATTCTCAACTCTTGAGAATATGCGTCATCATCTTATTAATTTCTTTGACGATTCATGGACACATAAGAACATGAATGAAAAGAATGCCCATTCTAATAAATTCATTATTAGGTCAAGTACAAATTTATGTCCCAGAATAAAATAATGCGTCAGCCAAATTGGCTTCTAGGGCATACTTCTAACAATCTCCTACTTGTACTAAAGCCAATCAGCTATAAACCTAAGCCCCATCTTCTCAAGATGCGCTTCAGTTTTCTGCTGACTTATCTGCTTAGTGAATGGGTCCACCACATTTCCTGTGGAGTCTACTCTCTGATCCTTTACTTATTTCTTTTCAAGGTAGTCGCTTATTAGGTTAAACCACCGCTCTATGTGCTTCGGCTTCTGGTGAGACCTTGGCTCTTTAGCTAGTGCTATGGTGCCTTTGTTATCGCAGTAGCTGAAAGTGAATCCTAGGTTCTTCGGTGTTAAGCATGCGGATTTTTTTTTTTTTTTAAAACCATGGCTGAACCTGATCGGGTTGCCTACGTACCCCTTCATAAGGGGGATCAAGCCATACGTAGTTCTTTTTAAGTTTTAAAACGCAGCAGAAAAATCGAATCAAACAATTTAAATCATGCATGCTTACAAGATCAAATCTAGAAATCAGCACCTTAAGAACACATAGGATTATGCCGGAATCGTTTAAACAATTATGCTAAAACTTTCATGCATGATTAACTATCAGATCTGTAACTTAAGAACTCTATTCCGATTAATCTCCGAATATCCATTGAATGGATTCTGGAGATATCTCCGTGAGGAGCCCCAAAAGAGGGTAAAACCTCGGGGAATCAGACCTAGATCTTGACACCATAATAAAAGATTAATGTAGGATTAATACCTTTTATGATGGATGAAACTTGTGGATCTGATCCTCGACTTCGCAGCCACGCACACGAATGGCCTCTACGAGAAGTCCACGCGAAGTTCCTGAAGAGATCCAATCCTACGGAAGTGCTAGCTTGCGCAGAATTTCTTGAGGCTGAAATTTGATCTTCCAAACGCTATCAACTTTTGATCCGCCTTCTTGGAAGAACTTGGAGGAAAGGTTTAAAGGGATTGAAGAGGACTTAGATCTGATCTAAAGACTCTTATCAGGGACCCCTAACACTAATGGCGCGATGGACTTAGAGGAGGAAGAAGTCAGCTAGATTGAATGCAGAATTTTTCCATGCATGAACTAGGGTTTCTCTCTTTTCTTTTCCCTTTTTTCTTCTTCTTTTTCTCTCTTTTTTCCTTGAATTCGACCACCAGATGATGGAGGTCCTTTTAATGTTGCTCTCCTACCTAACTTCATGCCAACCATCCCATATTTGTGGAGGATTTTGTGGGGTTTTGAATTTTGAATTCAAAATTCAAGTTCATGTGCCATTACATGATGAAGCTTGATCTAATCTAAACCATTCATCATGTTGCCACTTCCCTCTTTCAATTTCGAAATTCCCATGCCCCTAATCAGATTAGAGGGTCACGTGGTGATTTTGTGGTGATTAAATTCGAAATTCAACCTTAATTAGAAGTGAGATAAAGATAAGGATGGCATATGTCATGAAGAGAGAGAATTTGATCTTATCCAATTCTTTTCATGAATTTATCTCTCCATTTTGACTCATCTAATGATGAAAGAGGTCCCTGATGTTGCCAAGTGTCCCATGGCACCATTAAATAAATTAAATTAATTTTTAATCATATTAAAAATCAATTTATGGCGCCATGCATGGATATGTGACAAGTGGATTTCAAGATCCGAATAGTTTCAGATCAAACCCATTTAATTTAATTAAATCCTAACAATTAGAATGATTCAATTACCATGGGTTGAACCTAATCCAATTAGGTCAATCCTTAATTAAGCACAAATTTAATCTAATTTAATTTGGTCAACCTAAGTCCTCTTGATTCAGACCTAATCCAATCAGGTCAAAAACCCTGATTGAGCCCAGAATTGAATCTAATTCAATTTGGCTCATCCTTAGTCTAATTACTCAATCCAATTGAGTTCATTAGCAATCTAATTACTAATTAATCCTCCGATAATTACTTTAATTATTTTATAAGATAATTTGCCAATCGAATTGACCAAATTACCCCTGAATGATTCTTAATCATTCATCAGCCTTCTTGATCAATCAGGAATCTTCTATGCGTGTGACCTCATAGGTTCGAACCTAAGCCGGTAGTATAGGAACGACTTCCTACACTAATCGATGTGACCATCTAGCAATGGTACCCGACGTCCGAATAGGCCGAATATATGCGAAGCAAATATTCTGGAACCCTGAACTATGGTTACTGTATAATTCAATCCCTTTGACTCTTAATGCCAGGATGACTTAGAGCTCACTGTCAACCCTATAATTAGTACATCCATTATGTGATTAACTTTAGATATCCCGTGACTCCTCACTGGGATTACCCTGGCCAAGGTTTTGCTAAATTAATCACAAGACATTATTCCTGTTTCCAGGAGGGGTCAATTCCATCTTGACTCACAACTGACTACGCAAGTACTTGACTGCACCCAGTGACCTTCCGTCACTGAATTAGAAATTCAGGTAGTCCGGTACCAAAGTACAGTGAGTTGCTTGCTAGTCACAGATTGCGGTCTCAGGTCAGAGGGCCAAACTTATACCCATATCCACTCGGAACATCTCTCGACAGTAGAGCGTTCCGGAATTGGTCACGTTCAGTGAAATGTACTCCTACACTTCACCTGTATGGCATACCAGTGTCTCCACACTCCTTGGTTAAGAGGACAACCAACGTATATGTCACACAACGACCTAATCTCGATAATGTTGTCGTCCTAGTAACAACATATCATTTGGTCGCGAACAAGTTTAAGGACTCAAAGATAAATCCTCCTTTATCATAACATAAGTCCTAAGGACTTCATCATATAAGAGTTCATTTGAAGATGAAATGATGAATAATGCCAAATAATACTTTATTAATTTGTCAATTTATTTACAATATTCAATCATCAATATGCTGACGATTGACATTTAGGATACAATTCCCAACAGTAGCGTGTTATGGCATCTGATGACATTACACCTAACTCCGCAATGAACTTCTTAAAACAGAAGGTTTCCACTGCACCCTTAGATACGGCTTAACATTCAGCTTCTAAGGTAGAATCTACAATAATCGGTTGTTTGGAACTCTTCCAATTTACTGAACCATCATTGCATATAATCTGATGTAGACTTTCTATCATCAATATGTGTGCATCCTTCTACCTTCAACTCTGATTTTCTTCCAAAGACCAAGAACATGTCCGTAGTTCTTCTCAAGTACTTAAGACTGTTTTTCACAGTTATCCAGTGCTTCTTGCCTGGATTTGACTGATATATGCTCGTGACACTCACAGCATGTACTATATCAAGTCATGTACATATCATGGTATACATGAGGCTCCCTATAGCCGAAGTATAAGGGATCTTGCTCATCCACTGAATCTCTTCAGATGTGTTGGGGCACATCTTCTTGAAGAGATTTACCCCATGCCTAAGGGGTAATAATCCCCTTTTAGAGGTTTCCATGCCGAACCTCTTCAACACTCCCTCTATGTAATATTCTGTGACAGGACAAGCATCCTCTTAGATCTATCTCTATAGACCTTAATTCCCAAAATATAGGATGCTTTTCCAAAGTCTATCATGGAGAATTCCTTAGACAACCAAACCTTGACTTAGGATATCATCCACGTACAATACGAGGAATGCAATAGCCCTCCCACTAACCTTCTTATAAACACATGGTTCCTCCTCGTTCTTGAAGAAATCAAACGATTTGATTATATCGTTGAAACGAGTGTTCCAACTCCAAGATACTTGTTTTTGTCCATAGATGAACCTTTGCAGCTTACAGACCTTGTGATCACCATCACAATATCATGATATGCTACAACAACAAGCAATATTCGAATGGACTTCAGCATGGCTACAGGTGAAAAAGTATCCTGATAATCAGTGCCTTCGCACTAACTATAACCTTTTGCCATTAGCCTTGCCTTATAGGTCTCTACCTTGCCATTCGAACTTAATTTTCTCTTGTAGATCCATTTACACCCAATAGGTACTATACCTTCCGGTGAATCTACTAAGGTCCAGACTTGGTTGGAATGCATGGAGTCTATCTCTAACTTCATGGCTTCCAGCCATCTCTCGGAATCGATGTCTAACATCGCCTCGTTGTAGGTATTGGGATCCTTACCTTGATCCCTATCTCCCATGAGGAACACTTCCTCTACATCCTCTGTAAGTATACCTAAGTACCTTTCAGGAGGATGGAAGATCCTACTAAATCTACGAGGTGGAGGAGGTACAACATGTACTGGCTCAATATGAATAGGTTCTATAGGCACAATGGCTCGTTGCTCTTTAGAGACTTTCTCTTCGAGCTCAATTTTTCTCCCACTGCCTCTATCAAGGATAAACTATTTTCCACGAAGATAGCATGTCGGCTCACAAACACTTTGTGATTCTCTTGGATGTAAAATTGTATCCTAATTACTTTTTAGGATATTCTATAAAACGAGCACTAATTGTCCTATCCTCTAACTTGTCCGCCTATTGTCATTTGACTTGGGCCGGACATCCCCAAATCTTGAAATAACCAAGACTCGGCTTCTTACCATGTCATATCTCATATAGTGTGGTAGGAACAGACTTAGAGGAAACACTATTCAATATGTAAATAGCTGAAAATAGGGCATCTCTCTAAAGAAATAAGGGTTGATCAGTGAAGCTCATCATGGACCTGACAATATCCAATAGGATCTGATTCCTCCTCTCCGACACTCCGTTAAGCTGAGGTGTACCAGGAGGGATCCATTATGAAACTATACCATTCTCCTTGAGATAATCATGGAACTCTCCACTAAGGTATTCACCTCCTCGATCTGATCGAAGAACCTTAATGAGTTTTTCTGTTTGTTTTTCTACTTCATATCTGAACTCTTTGAACCTTTCAAAAATTTCAGATTTGTGTCTCATACACATATCCATACCGTGAGTAATCATCGGTAAATGAAGTAAAAATTACAACCCCTAGCCTGCACATCGAATGGGCCACACACATAAGTGTGTACTAGGGTAAGTATCGCAGTGGACCTCTCCCATGTCCTAAAAGGGAAAATTTGGTCATCTTTTCCTTGAAGGCAGAATTCACAAATCGGATATGACTCGAAAGTCAATGAGCTCAGAAGCCCATATTTCTTCAATTTGTTTATTCTGTCTTCTCCTATATGACCAAGCCTGAGGTGCCACAAATACTTTAGATTTATCTCATCTCTAGATCTTTTTAGATCCTATGGTACTCACTGTTTGCTTAGATACATTCACAGGTACATCCAAATGTAAGTGATAGAGACGGTCAATCATAAAACCATATGCATCCAATTTATTTCTCAAACAAATTGAACAATAGTCTTATAAAAATCTTTCTGTGCTAAACAAGATACAGAAATCAAATTTCTGTTTGCAACAGGTAACAGTCCCTAAGTATCCTTTTAATAATGAGCATATCTGGCATACCTTCTGAAGGTCTGTCACCCTTCTTACTCTTTATGCTTTCCATGTATGTAGGACAGTTCCTCTTTCAATGGCTGTCTTATGATGCAATGGAAACACTTTTCCTTGCAATCGGCCTTTTTCTTGGAACTTCCTTACTGGGCCTTTTCTCGGTCTTCTGCCTTTTCACAGGTTTCTTCTTCTTCCAAGTAGACTCTCTCTTGGAAGTAGAAACCAATTCGACAGCGAGAACGATGCCCCTTGAACTCTTCAAGGTCCCTAAGGTAGTTACCAATTTTATTTAACAATTCTATTTTGGTGCATACAATCTTGTTCATATGGTAATTTACTATAAACTGTTCATATGAAGCTAGAAGGGATTGCGGGATCAAATCCGTTTGCAATTCCTTGTGCATGGTCATGTCGAGCTTCTCAAGCTCCTCTAAGTTCTTTATCATGGTCAAACCATGATCATGGACAGACTGCCCATCACACATCTTGGCCTTGAAGAGCCTCTTGGACACTTCAAAATATGCTGCGTGACTCTGTTCACCATACAACTCTTGTAGGTGATATAATATGTCCCTGGCGGTCTTCATGTTCTCATGCTGGCATTGCAATTCATTGGACATGGATGCCATTATGCAGCACCTAACTTTATTGTTATTGTTCGTCACTTAGCATGCATCTTATGCTGACCAGTAATCGGACGGATTGGTAACACAGGGATTCCATGGTCTAGCATATACCCTAATTTCTCACAATTCAAAACTATTTTGAAAGTTGCTGAGCTAGTTTTTATAATTGGGTTTGGTCAAACGGTTGTTCTATAGGATATGAGTTAAGAGTCTAGAAGCTGAATTTCTAATCCTCAGAGAGTAAAAATTCTAATTAGAAGTTTGTACTTGATCTCTATTTATTTTAGGGCCTTTTAAAACAAATATACCTCCCACTATTTTCTCGAATCTCTCACACTCCTCTAGTAGAGAAACGGAAACCTTGCGACTCTAGGTTTCAAGTGGGGTGCTACGGTCCCACTAATTTACATACCACCTCACCTAACAGTTATTGGTGACAAATAAACGATGAGTGTACAACTCTTGTACAGTGCTTCTCAAGCAAGTTGTAGCGCTATCAGGTCTCTAAGTAATGAAGACCTCACCTAACAGTTATTGGCCCCATTCCTTAGTTAAGTCGGACCCACCGTATAACCGCAGAAGTAAAGCCGTCATTGGGTCCCTCACCTAACAGTTATTGGGCCCAACCCTATCTTTACCCCTACAACATCTCATGCCTAATAGAGAGGTCCAGTCCCCCGATGCAACTTGCCCACTGTATCCAGCCGAGACAAATCAACGTCGGAAAGACCTTAGCAGCTCTACTACGGTGGAAGACCTATGGACTTAATATTTTCGAGGAGATTTAATTTAGGTCTCTTTTATTTAATTATTTACATCTCATGCAAATAATTATCTACCCGCTATGCATAAACATAAACATCCAGGCATAATAACAAAAATTAAACTGGTGATGATCATGGATCCAGGATGGGGTCATAGTACAAGCACATGCACGTCAATTGGTTAGATCGTCTTCAACTCTTGATTCGATCTTGAGTACCCTAGGTCCAATTTCGATCAACTCCTTGATCCATCTTCAATCAACCCTTGATCTCGATCCGCGCAAGGCGTGCTTGTAGAGGCATGCAGCGATCAACCATTGACGTGCAAACACATCACAGATTACATCCCAGATAAACTTTTAAAAATAAAAGAATAATTACAATCCTTTTCCATGAGACACGCAGGTCTCTAATACATCAATTTAAGATGCACGTAGGCATCTGAAAATCTGATTTACATGCCATCACATAACATCACAGAACATCACAGAACATTTCAGCACATGTAAAGGGTCCATCCATGATCATCACCATACGCATCTCATGCATTAAATATAATTTACAGATCTGAAATCTAATTGATTACGTCATCACATGAGTTGCTGATCATGCAAGACATGATTCTAAATATTTGTAATCACATTATCAAAGCAATAGAATCATTAATTAAAACATTCAAAAATTTCAACATGCAGAAAAATCTGCAACCTGAAATTCTGCATGCATAAAAATCAGCAGGCATAATCCTTTAAATTTCAGATCTAATATGCCCTTTAATAATTAATTCTAACCTTAATCTACGAAACCTGGCTCTGATACCACTGTTGGAATCCCTCGCATGCCGCAGAAAATTTCAGAAAAATTTTGCGCGCAGCGGAAGACATGCGCGAGATTCCGTTCATCGCATGAACATATTTTAAAACCGTCGTTCGTAGATAGATTAGGATTAAATACTTTTACATAATATTAGGAAGATCAGATCTTCACCTTGTGCGGGTAGATATTCACCGCAATCTGATGATCATGGTATTTGTTGGAAGGTTCGCTTGAAGCCGCACACGCGTCCGGCCTCTACGGGTATCCACACGAGGCAGAGAACCAATCCAAACTCTCTAATCTCCCTGGGGTGCTAGCTCCCTTGCAGAGATATGTTTTGATGGCTGAAATCCTCTCTTGATTTATCAACTCTTTGATAGATCTCAAGAGGAAGAAGAAGGACTTGAAAGGGAGGAAGAAGATCCCATCTTGCTGCCTCCTTTTCTTTTATTCTTGTGGATGGAAGAAGGGTGAAGAGAGAAAGCCATACACCACCCTATTTTTTTTTGATGCTCATGCTGAAACCCCAAGAGGAAGGAGGCTTGCCCATGGCACAAAAACCAAGAGGGAGGAGGCACTCTCACGGCACAAAAGAAAAGGAGAGAGGGGAGGAGCTCTCACGTCACAAAAGAACCATGATATGGGCTGCCCCTTTGTTTCCCCTTTTCTTCCCCTTTTTTTTTTGTTTGTGTGCGGCTGAAACCATCATGGGAGAGAGGGGCTGCCGTATCCTCTTTCTTTTTATAAGAAGAGGGGGCCACATGCTCCCCTTTTTTTTTTTGTTTGAACCCTAGGCGTGAGCTCCTACAAATTAGGAGCTCACGTCTATCTTTTGGCAAGAGGAGGGGCGTACGCCCCTCCCTCTAATCCTCTCATGTCCCACGCCCAAGCTTCATCTCATGAGGTGCGTGGGCCCCACTTTCAGCCCCTTTTAATTCCCTCACAATTGAGGTCTAATCTAATTAGATCTCAATCAATTTATGAATCAATTAGGACTTATCCATATGAGTCCTAATCCAATTATGACCTAATTGAATCTTGACTCAATTAAATTCTTCAATCCTAATCCAATTAGGAGTCATCTTAATTTATTAGATCAAAAATAATTAGGACTTTAGGAATCCTAAAGTGATTAGGACTCATATAATTTTAGTCCTAATCCAATTAGGACTTTAGGAACCTACTCCAAGTAGGACTCTAATTTAATTTGAAGTCCTAATCTAATTAGGACTCTAGGAGTCCTACTGCAAATAGGACTCTTATTAAATAAGATCAAGCCCAATTAATTAAGTCCAATTGATTTAATTAAATTGCAATCCAATTGCAATTATTCCTTCTTCTACTCACTAACTTTTAGTGAGTTAAAACAATTATCAATCAAATTGATAATTATAAATTATTTGTGATTGCAAATTACAATTCAACCATCGGATCGGTCAATACCTCTATTGTGTGTGACCCCATAGGTTCTATTCTGTCTGGTAGTGAGATATATTGCGATCTCTATCACAATATCATTGAAAACTCCTTTCAATGGGTTGGAACAATTCCAACTCAACCCACCAGGGATCATCGATCATCAAGATAGTCCCTGTGAGTCTCACCATCCACTAGTGACACCTAGCAGCATGTAGTGGCAACCCAGCAGAATGGAATGATGAACCTCTAGGTGCAGTTATCGTATGATACAGTCCTTCTATCGTGGATCCCTACAGAACGGAGGTCATGGATAACTCGTCAAACCCCGTCGTCTGTCATATGTCTAGATTTATTCGAGTTAAGTTCGAGAATGGAAAACTCCTTTTCCACTGTACATACTACCCCGGCCGAGGATTTACGAACTCAGTCTCATAAATCACATAGGATCTCTCTTAACCTATCAAGATCGATAGATTCCATCTAGATGCACCCCTACTCCTACAATGAACCTACTGCAGCCAATCTGCACCACAAGAACCCAATTGGCTAGGGCTCATGTTTATGTGCTCGTCAAACTACAGCAACCTCACTGTGAATAGCCGAGGCATCGCAGGTCAAAGGACCAGTCATACAACTACAGCATCAAGTAAGTCACTGACGAGTGGATAGACATCCAAGTGACTACTTGCTATGGTCACGCTCAGTACCCTTGTTCTCTAACAAGCACTTGCACAATTGCTCCAGTGTCGCCACACTGTGGACTCAAGACTCGTCCATCAAAGAAAGCGATCTGTGCACTAATCTCAGCGGATCGATCACCGTCCTCGTGATGATCCATCGATCAGGAGCAATTCAGAAATTAATCACCAATGACACATGCCTCAAATTCTCAACTCTTGAGAATATGCGTCATCATCTTATTAATTTCTTGGACGATTCATGGACACATAAGAACATGAATGAAAAGAATGCCCATTCTAATAAATTCATTATTAGGTCAAGTACAAATTTATGTCCCAGAATAAAATAATGCGTCAGCCAAATTGGCTTCTAGGGCATACTTCTAACATTGAGATCCATTCAAACCCAACAACCTGGTCCATCTCATCCACCTCATCCTTCTCCACCAGGGTTTAGAACTAGAAGATTAACTATTTATCATCTTTATCATGGCTTACCCTCATCCTCATCTTCATCTACTTCCTCAAATGAGTCTAGGACTTAGGAACCTTTCTTTTTCTCTTATTTGTAGAGACTCCTAAGTTTTCTTGAATTGTAACTAACTCCTATTCCATACCTATAGTTTGAATGAGTCATATTTGTATTTAAACTCTTTTACTTTATAAAAAGATACTGATTAAATTCATCCGACATGCATTTATCTATGACAATTTCTTTAATGAATGGATATCTATAGTTTAAGTTCAAGTGACATGTGCTTATCTATCTATTTTTGTGATATGATTCAATGTTGCAATTCTATTTAATAAATGGATATTTTAGCTTGTAGGTTTAAGTGTTTTTCCTTAGATGTTAATCTTGCTTATACTACTATCTGAATTTTATACTATTCTCTTTTGGAAATCAAAGATTTTGTCATCATCAAAATGGGAAAGATTGTTAACCCTAAAGGTTTGATTTTGATGATGCAAAATAATTGAGTAAAAAAGATGACTAATCTATTGCTTTAAGTTTGGTTGATTAATTTCAGAAAACCAAGAAAAAAGCCTTTAGTAATTCTCTAATGAAGATCATCTATATGAAGCTCTATATCGAGAAACAAACCTCCCAAAAGGCCTTGAAGCAATTCTAGGAAGCTCACATGCAAATATAGAAAATTTTGTTCTAAGCTATCTCAGAGTTGATCCTCAGTTTGCAATGAGTTGACCCTAGCACATTATCACTAGCTGATATGGTTTCATGAGCCGACTTCAGCAAAATACGAGTCAACCCCAGATCAGTCTCAGAAGATGGACAAAATGCTGCAAAATTCATCAAATTGGCGAGTCGACACATGAAAAATACAAGGAGACTCTAGTCTAACAACAGTCGACCCTAGAGACAAATGAGTCGACCTCTGAATGGCCATTGAGAATAAACAGAGAACTAGAAATTTTATCGCTTTGGCAAGTCGACGCATGAAAAACATGAGCTGACTCTAGTCAGACAAGAGTTGACCCTAGAAACAAGCAAGTCGGCCCCTAAACGACTATAATGAAAAGATAAAAAAGCAACAAAACTCAGCCCATTGAAAAGTAAACCCTTGAAAATATCGAGTCCATCCCTGTCATCAGATGAGTCGACCTCTGAACTAAGAAAGCCAACTCCACAATAGTCACAAAAGAAAGACTGAGCATAACAAAAGCAACAGCAAGCTCAAGATGATTTCTGAAGATCATAAGTCAACTCTTGGATATCATAAGTCGACCCTTAAAAATATCGAGTCGACTTCTCTGCGCCTTACAATAGTAACATCTACTTTTCTATAAATAAAAAATGTTGTTTTCATATCATAATGGCTCTTTTAACCTATCTATTGGCTAGAAGAGTATTCCAACCACTTCCAAATAATATAAATACATGGAAACACTAAGAAAAAAGAAGAGAACTTGAAAAGAGAAGAAAAATAGATAAAAAGAATGAGAAAAGACAGCTTCAAAGAAAAAATTATTCAAGTGCATATATTGAGAGCTGAAAGATCACATCTTCTGCAATTGAGAGTTAATGAAGCGCATTCAAGATCAATCAAAGCCAACCCAACAGAGTCAATCTCTATTTTTTATTTTGTATTTATTGTTCAGGAGCTATACTTTATTCTATGTATATTCTATTGTAACAAGTTTTAGGGACTAAAACTTGGGGATAGGTCTATCCAAACCCTGAATTGGATAGTGTAGGTTTTGGTATATTGCCTGTGAAAATCAACTAGGCGAAGAATTAAGCGAATTCTTGTTAGAATATGATCTTTCAAAGGTACCTTTTGATATAACCCCTGTTCATAAGTTGAAAGGATTATGATACATTATTTGCACATAATTATGTTGATAAGGTGCTACTAATGAAATGCTATGTCAAGATTTGACTACGCTCATGCAAGAAAAATTCAAGATGAACATAATAGGTGAACTCATATTATTAACTTGATCTCCAAATCAAACAAATAAGAGATGGGATCTTCATCAACCAATAGAAGCATGCAGGAGAAATCATGAAAAAAATTGGTCTAAAGAATGCAAAACATTTCGATACTCCTTTAAGCCCCTCTTGTAAATTAAACAAAGTTGAGCATGATAAAAGTATTGATTTAAAACATTATAGAGGCTTGATAGATTCTTTGTAGACCTGATATTGTGTTGAATGTTTACCTATGTATCTAATTCTAAAAAATCACATTTAAATGTAGAACATATGTATTTGGCCATCACATAAAATATAACAAGTGCTATAAATTTAACTAAGAATCCAAATCAGCACTCAAAAATCGAGCACACTAGAATAAGACATCATTTCTTAAAACACCGTGTGCAAAATAATTAAATTTGTACATTCTAAAAAGTATTTGACCGACATCTTTGCAAAACCTCTAAATAAAAAAATAATTTTTGTGATTAAAGATGATTTGAGAGTTTATAATCCCTTGTGTTTACTCCTTTCTATTGAGCTCCAGATTATCACTTTAAATCTATTCTATTTCAACTACATTCCATTGAAAATCCTGAATTTTTTTCTCTATGTGTCAGTCCTTAACCAGAGGAGTTGACACCAAATAATGAGGAGCCGACCCTTACGAGTAAGTGGGAGCTTCGAATTGACACGAAGTTCTGTGGGAGGGGAGTAGTCGACTCTCAAAAATGAGGGGACGATCCCACCACTCAAGAGTTGACTCGAAAATAAGTTCGAGCTAACCCTTATGTCAGAAGATGGATGATAAATCCGAATATTCTCTACTCTATTTCATCTCATCTCTTCTTTATTCCATTCGATACCTTGCTTTGCTTGTTCCTCCTCCAAAATCCATCCATCCTCGATCTTGTTTTTCCTCCTTTGGATTCTCAATGGGTCCTAAGAAGCAAGTTGCACAACGGTTGAATAGAACGGAAACCCAAGTTTCGTCTGCGAGAAGAACAAAAGCTCAAATGGACATAATGCCTTCTCAAACTGAAAAAACATCACCAACTCCTCAGACCGCTCCAACTCAGGTACCTCTCTCCACTAGAGTGGTTATGATTGGACAAAAAGTTGATTTTGATTTCTTGGAGTGAGATAACTTCTCAATTGGAAGCATGTCGAGAGAGATGGGTTGGGACTTTATGTGTTCACTTAACCTTTCTACTTATCCTAGCCTAGTCAGAGAATAACTCTCTTGACTTGATCTGCCACGAAAGCTGAAGATGCTATATATCGCTTTGTAAGTGGTCTTAGTACGGCGATTACTTTAATCTTAACTATTTTTTCAATCTATTTCTATAACAACGTAATGATAGCTATACAAATGTCCCACTAGTACTACCAAAAAACTTATTTGCTCCTTTTGTTCTCTCTGAGTGTGCCAAAAAACTTGTTGGCTAATAAAAAGGATGACAAGTCTGATAACAAGAGTAAATAGATATGCAAGCATGCCATCAGTGTTTGAGCTACCAAAAAGATGATGATTAAAGAAAGGATGTGAGAGTAGTATGGGTCTAGATGCCTTAACATTCAAGAACTTTTACCACCATCATACCATCGTTAAAAAAAAATAGATTCAAATAGTGTTAAGGTGTAGCCTGAGCTACGGTAGTAGAGATTTAAGTTAACACTACTCTTAAAGTAGAGCCCTACTAGTAAATAAAGTCACCATAGAAAAAGTTGGCTATCCCAACATTTACATGTCGACGCTAGATAGAAATGTCGGTAATTTTGGTCTAGCGCTAAAATTTACCGACACTTTTAAATAGCATCGGCAATCATAATACTATGACGACGCTAGATAGGGTCGTCGAAGGCGAAAGAAAAGAAAAAGAATTAGATGATGCTTAAAAGCATCGTCGAAGGCCAAACGAACCTCTCCCCAAATGACACTTTGAAAAAAGAGTTGTCGGAGTCCACATCCAGCCCCCACCCCCAACGACGCTCTCTCTAAAACATTGTCGGAGTCCAAATGAACCTAGCCCCCACCCCCACAATGCTTTTCTCTACAGCATCATCGGAGGCCCCCAAAACCCACCCACATAAATCCCACCCTCCGCCTGTCCCGATCCTAATCCCTTCCTGATCCCTAACCCCTCTTGTTCTCTCGCTCGCTTGGCTTGATTTCTTTTGATTTCTCCTTGAATTTTTTTTTTGCTAGATTCGATCGTAGAGGGCCCTTCCAGATCCGAAGCACTAACCCTAGGGAGAATATTTTTAGGTTCTCCTCCCTGGGGGGCGAGATGGAGGAGGCGATGGAGATGGCGCGGGTGACGGACACGAAAGAGCGGATGGAGGGTGGAGCAGCTTCCCCAGCTATTGGAGGCGTCTACGAAGAGCCTGTTGTCAGCCGAGGTCACGGCCCTCGTCGATTGTTGCACGGATCTCCTCAAAGACAACAATTTTCGGGTCTCCTAGGGCGCACTTCAGGCACTGTCCTTCACTACTGTGCTCTCCGGGGAGCACTTCAAGCTCCATTTTAATGGTCTCATACCCGCCGTCATCAAGAGGCTTGGTGATGGGAGGCAGCCCGTCCGGGATGCTGGCCGACATCTTCTGATCAACCTAATGGAGGTTAGGGATTCAGAATATTCTCTAAAAAAATACATATGTCATTTTTCAGTTTCTTAATTTTTAATGTTTTCATACTGTCTTGCGTGAATTTGTGAGTTTCGAGAGATTGAAGGGGGTTCATCTAACTTATGCGGTCGCTGTCTTGCGTGAATCTGTGAGGATTCGAGAAATTGGAGGTGAGGAAAGCTCTAGAGGCCGTGCCGTGGACCGAGGAGGAGGGGGTCCTCAGCGTGTTCCCCTTCCTTCGCGAAGAAGAATCCCGAGATCTTCTTGCTAGGGTTTCTCCGAAGGTGACCGCCGGAGACCGGAATAGCCATCCTCAGGTCTCTAGGTTTAGGGTTTTCAATTTTTTTTTTTAAAATAATTATGCCGATGCTTATAAACATCTGCGGACTGCAAATTAGGACGATGCTTAAAAGCGTCAACATAGCATCAGTTTTTGCCGACGTTTTGAAAAAGCATCAGTAAAAAATGTTTCCATCCCCACCTATGCGACGCTTTTGAAAGCATTGACGCTAAAATTACCGACGCTTATAGCATCGGTATAGGCTTTAAAAAGCGTTGAAAAAGACTATTTTATTTGCAGTGAGTATAGTATAATATAAAGCTAATGTTAAGATAAGTAAAGATAAAATACAATTAATTGATATGTTGGATGTCAAAAGGTTCTTTATCAACATTATACTCTGATATTTATAGGTGGCTCCTCCTAACTGTAAGATGGGTGCCACTACTCCTCTTGGATACTTGTCCTCACTAGTATTTGTCACATGGACCACTAGTACCATATATGATGAGTAGTGCTACCCTTCCTCTCATATTATGGATAGTGGAAAAATAGCTATAACTACGGCACTCCTTCCTATTATGAATATTCGAAAGATGGGTGCAGCTATCCTATGTGGATTTCACTACACTAAGGCTTCATCATGGATCGATAACTCTTGCTCTCTTGGATCTAAACCGATTTTATTGGGCCTACACCAACCTTTAGAGCACAATCAGTCTGGATGTGGTACAGACACAAACATGTATAAACTTTAAATAAATTGACATGAAATGCTTCACAACATGCTATGTCATTCTAACAATTTTCTTGAAGCACAATTTTATCATAAAAATCCAACCATCATACACAATGTAGTCTCCTATGCTTGGTCTACATTGTCAAATTTTTTTTTTGTGCTTTGTAAACTATACCCGTTTTTTCATACACATATATAAACTTATGGAAAATTGTGTTCCGAATGTCTGTACAAAAGCAAAAACAAATTGATCAAGATAACAACTGCAAAATGATTTTTCTAAGTAAAAATGTGACATGAATCCATCTCTAAAAAACCTAGAATATAGCGATACCTACATATTAGTTTTCAACGAGGCTAGACGTGACTGCAACAGAACACACCAATTGTAGGTTTTCTAAAAAGTTCCTAAAGTACAATAAAGTTTTACGTTTGGGCATAGGAAGTGTCTTCATTGGGTTTCCAGACATTCTCAGGATTCTACAAACTTGGATCCTTCGGTATTAGGGGTGATGACCCTAAATCTGCGTATCAGTATTAGCGGTCATAGCTCTAGATGGTAGAGTCCCAATTTAGGCACGCGCCCTTGATCTATAGCCCATCACCTAGAAATTCTTTCTCCTACTCTAAGTCATTCCTCAAAATTAATAAATAAAAAGGTCTAGAGTGTACAACCCTACTTTAATTTCTCCTTATTCGGATGATGCACTCCTACACAAAACTAAGACCATCAGTTATAAGAGACTTATAGATGGAACGAGGGAAATGGTGAAAAATATGATGGAGAGATGGAAGAAAAACTAGACTGGTTGGGTGGTCGGCGTCCGGCGCCAGAATTCGTCTGATTCTAGGTAATGATCTTCCGAATTGGAAAACGAGATTTCGATCAGAGCAAAGGCAACTCGATGGGGGTTGTCAATGGTGGATCCAGTGATGCCTGGCGAAGAGCAGAGGTCAACACGATTGACAGTTGAAATATTAGTTTAGGACCCTCTAGTGGGTTCGACCGGGGCACATGCACACACGCAGAGAGAGAGAGAGAGAGAGAGAGAGAGAGAGAGATTCTTCCAGGGTCCACCCAAATGTAAGAGAGAGGGAAACAGGGAGAGGGAGAGGGAGAGAAGCAGGTGTTTTTTTTGTTAGAAAAATAGAGAAGGGAGAGGGAGGTCCTCATGGTCTCCTAGGGAAGAGGGAAGGGAAGAGGTGGTGGTCCGGCAGGGCACTAGTGACCAACGACCAGAGGTCCTTGCGGCAGGTGATGGTACCGGCTTCTTCTCTCATATTGTTCTTCTGTTTTTTTCTTCACCTTCCCCTTTTTCCTGGATTCTTGATTTTCTCAAAATTTGGATTTATTGTTCTCCTCCTTCACACTGTTGACCCCGATTTCTTTATTTTATTTTATTTTATTTTTTCTGTTGGTAATCCAACCTCTTTGTCTTTCTCCGATTTCGATTAGGGTTGTGAAGCAATTATCTTTTCTAAACCCCTTTTGGTACGACATATTGTTGGTCTGAGGAACATGATAGATATGCTTCATTAGCCCTGATATTTTGCGTTGTCTTTGGCGTCAGACCTTCTTGAATTAAAGGAAGTTGCATTTCTTTGATTATGGGAAGCGTTTCTTGAAATCTTAGCTTTGCCTGCGTTAAGGGAAGAAGGGGCATCTCAACAGCCAGACCTTTTTGAATTAAAGAAGTCGCATTTCTTTGATTATGGAAAGCGTCTCTTGAAATCTTAGCTTTGCCCGCGTTAAGGGAAGAAGTAGCATGTCAACAGCCAGGAAGAGATCCTGTTCTCAGAGACAGCGATGCTCAGAAGCAATGCAGTTGCGAAGAAAATCTTTGCCACATGAAAATGCACTGCACCACACGGTTATTCTTTACCAGGTACAATTTATTTCTTCATCATGTTAGTAAAGTCAAAGATTCAAGATTTCATTTTCGTTGGCTCTCATTCATTGAAGACATGTTTCTTTTTTGCTTGTTAACTACATGATTGTTCTTTTCATGAATGGTTAAGTAGCAAGGAGATATGCCCAAAATTTATCATGGGTAATGCTTAGTGTTGTTTGTTGCTTGGCCACCGGAATCCTATGTTCCAGTTGGAACATACGCGTGTAATGGAATCTAAAACATGGGTGGAGCATACTCTGGACAGGAAATTTGCTGGGTTTGTAATTACTTTAAGGTGCCAACCGACCATCATTGTGCTCTCATGCATATATTCAAACTTGCAAAAGGCTGGGGTTGCCCAGATGAGTTCTTTGTTGCTTTCGGTAGAAGGAATTTTGACAAAATAGAAACACATAAACAATTACTGCTTATTGAGAAATCGCAATTATTATCTTTCCCAGTTCCTGATCTAATCGTTTTGCTTGACTGCAGCCTCACTTGCAAACATATTTGGGATCATCCAATTTTTGTAATAAATTGTGATCATGTAGTTAGTACAGGTGGCGATCATCATACGTGATAAATTGCACTTTTTCCATGTGGGCATAGTCGCATGGGATCCTGAGATGTGGTTTTGAGGCACGTTGAACATGCTAGGAGGCCGATACTGCCTCGACAGAGAGCAAGGCCATAGACCCAGTCCAGGATTTCACCTAGGTTTTGTTGAAGGATTAGGAGGAGAGCAAAGGATCGAGGTTAACTTGGAAGTTCTGTTGGTGGTCTAGCAGTTTATGCCTTAGCATCTGCAATAGAAAAGTTCAAAGAAAGACAGCATAAAGTAGTTGAAAGAACTTTCAAAGAAAGAAGCATTAGCAACATTGCCTTTGAACCCATCAAGTCATGAATATTAGATTTTAAATGTTGCTAGAACTGCAATTCTTTGCTTTGACTGATGACTTCTATATCTTACAGGGCACAACCAATGATGTGACAGCCTTTCTAATCCTTGGAAGAAGTCAGATAAAAGACATAGCGACACTGATATTTTAAGAGTGGGTCAAAAATTTAATACAGTGATCGTGATTAACAGGGGAGGGGAGGCACCCAATTTTGTTATTTGGAAAATTCTGGCAGTGCGACTACCAATATGCTCATGACTAGAGCAGAAGACCTCTTAATTAGTATTGGAATAATAACATAAAAGGTTAGCCCTTATATTCACATTTGCTGAAACTTGATTAGCAGTCTGAGGATGCACAGCCATTACAGTAATGTTGATGAAACAATATTTCATCTTATTTACTTTAGGTGGTTGCTTTATCTGCTGCATTTCATCTCATAATATATGTTGTGTACTTCTAGATTAGCCATGCTTATATGACAATGTTGAGATAGAATAAATACCCTCATTACCGGTGGAACTGGAATGAGTGCATTGGATGACCATTCAATTGAGGAAGAAGCTGGTGAATTCACGTTTACATGTAGCCACTAGCTTTCGATTGCTGCAGATATGCATATTGGGTAATTGCACTTGTTTGAGGAGGTTGAGTGATGTAAACATAGACTAAGACTTGGTCATGGGAAATTTCTACTGAGGGTTACTTCCCAGCTTCATAAATTCCCCAGAAACTCGATTGGGTACTCACTTCCTAAGTATTTCCTTCAATTTTTTTTAAAATTCATTTCCTTGTATCCATTTCTGCATCTGCTCCCAGTTTTGGCAACTAAGGTTTAAAGCATGACATACCTAGAGACATGGTGTCAAAGGATGAGCTTCTCATAATGGAATCATCGGAATACAGAACAAAATCATAAACTTCTTGCAAAAATAATGTGCTTGCTTCCTGGTACACCTTACAGATTACTCCTTTGACTTCATAACTTGATTGTTGACAAAGGCCAATATGACTGAATTGCTTATGATGTCTATAATTTTTCCCATTAGATTACAGTTTCTTAAATTTGCTAACTTTTAAGATGTTTATTATGTGGTAGTAAAATTTGTCTTGGTACCTCTATTTTTTGGTGCTAACAAGGTGACAAAATGCTATAAAATTATGAGGGATTGTTAGTTCTTCTAAAACAGAGTGTCCGAGTTTCTTCAAGTCCTCTTATCATGCCTAGTTATTAGTATAATACCACTTCTATCAGGACAAAAGACATTTTTCTCTGGTCTCTTTCCTCGGCTCTTAGGTTGCTGCAGTTCATACTTTTAATCGCCCAACCTAATTAGAGCAAATATCATCTTTGCTTTTATGCACTTTCCTTCTCTTGTCTATTTGGATTTGCAATTGTGTATCCACAACCATTCTTTGGTAATTTTGCTTGAGGTTAGGTTTATGTCCTTGTTCTCTATGCATCATTTTCTTGAACTTTATTTAAATTCTGGAAGATCAGTAAACATGGAAATAAAGGAAATCAAGTAATAGATTGTCTTGTAAGAGAATGGGCAGACATGAGGCGCGCACACTGGATTTCCAGTGTTTATGAGGGTCTGATAAAAAATGCAGGTGTTACATCCATGATGAAAAATCTTTATAATTTTGAAGAAAGACCATAATTGTTCAAGATATTCATCAACCTTCTTCTACTTAGCTTCATACATTTATCTAGCTTCAAGTTCTGTAATCGACACCTTATTTGGTGACTTTGGTATTAACTTGCTTGAAGATTTGTCATACGTACCTCTAGATAAATCAACTTCATTTGAATAAGCATCTGAATCAATACCACTCTTTCCAATGCAAAATGCTGGTCTAGAAGGAGCCGGGAGAGACACAGAGATACTGCTGAGCATCACAACAACTTGTAATATGTTGGGTCTATCAGATGGATTTTCCTGGACACACAATAGGCCAATCCGAACACATCTTAACACTTCGCCTCTTGGGCAATGGTTGCCTAAAGATGGGTCCAATATCTCCAAAATTGTTCCTTTGACCCACTGCTTCCAGACCTGCATGAAATGAATTTATTCAGTCATGTAGGACACTGTAATATACGAGGGTTATTTCCACAAACCAGCCAAAGTAGAGAACCTTTTCTTTAATTTAAGGGTTTGCTGGCTAGCACCAGTATATTATTGTTCGATCAAAGGTAGTTCGCACTATCATAATTGCACCAAATTAACATTCCATAGGATCACATTTTTATTACTAACCTAGGAGCATGAAAAGATTGCACATGGATTCCTTTTGAATGGCAGTCCATTTTGGACCCTAGTTCTGCTTCACACCTAATTCACTTGAGTAGGGATCCTCTGCAGTACATGTTTTGCACCAGGAAGAATTGTACAACCTGCAATCACCGCCATGTCATCCAATCATGGAGACGGACGGCTATTTAACATCCAATAGTGATGTACAACATTTGGAACGCAACATGATGCCGTATTTGACAGTTGTCTATCTTCCACGATCAGATGACATGGCAATGATCAAGGACTATACAACCCTCTATGGTGTAAAACATTCACCACAAAGTATCCAAACTCAATCCACTTATCCGAGACACTCTATTCAACAAGCCTGCCAGATAAGAATCATAAGGTTTATAGAGTAAATACTCATAAAAGCTTTCCCACAATATGACCGGCCTCAATTGCCATACATGCCACAAACATTTGTAACAGACAATAAAGATGCACTAATATGATGTATGTCTTAACCAATGGCTCCATGTCTTGTTATCGTCAATGTGCCATGTTGATACAGAAATGCAAATGAAAGTGGTCATTTATCAAATGCAGGAAAGACAATAAATAAAAGCTTTCCCACAATATGACCGGCCTCAATTGCCATACATGCCACAAACATTTGTAACAGACAATAAAGATGCACTAATATGATGTATGTCTTAACCAATGGCTCCATGTCTTGTTATCGTCAATGTGCCATGTTGATACAGAAATGCAAATGAAAGTGGTCATTTATCAAATGCAGGAAAGAAGAAAATGGCCATCGGTATGGTCCTTGCTATTGCTATACCTCTAGTAACTGCATTCGTGCTGATCTGCATAATTTGCATTTGCATCTCGAGGAGGAGGAAGCCATTTGTAAAGTTACCATGTAAGTAACCCATGAATTAAATGCTTTCTATTGTTTCACAAAATATCCAGCTCTTTTCTTTACATTTTTTTTGGGGCTTGACCAAAGTTCTACCAAGAGGAAAAAAGGATGAAATCTTAGGTGAAGTTACTATAGAAGTTATGACCAGAAAGGTTTACTATAAGCAAAAAAAAGTGTGCATTGCTTGATTATTTATTTCAATAGCCTTTAATAAGTCTGTTAAAACGAGGTCCAACGGTCCACAAGTTGCCGCCTTGAGAGGCAACGATCTATATATTAGTCTTGATTTAGAGCTGACTTGGTTTAATTAAGCAACATCATTTTCTGAATTTTTTTCTGGGTCCAATTATCTCATCTTCTTATCATTATTTGTAAGATTCAAAAGAAATTTTTGACAATAGTTTCAAAATTCCGTGCACTTTCAGTACATGGGAGTAGCCTGGAGGAAATCGCAAGTGTCGAGTCCCTATTACTTGATATATCTACACTACGATTTGCAACATCTAACTTTTCTGAAGAGAACAAACTTGGAGAAGGCGGCTTTGGTGCAGTTTACAAGGTATCATGGTAGCCTATTGCATCAACTTCTTTATATCTAATCTTAATAGAATTGTACTCCAATAAAAAAACTTTATCATACGTAATCTTCTTGATCCAAATCAGTTCTATATTTATCTTTAATTTCTTCAGGTTCTATATAACTCCTGTTAAACTTATAATTCTGTATAGGGACTACTAACTGATGGACGAGAAATAGCAGTGAAGAGGTTATCAGCTAGTTCATCACAAGGATTCAGAGAGCTGAGAAATGAGCTAGTTTTAGTTGCAAAACTCCAGCACAGGAATCTTGTAAGGCTTCTGGGTGTTTGCTTAGAAGAACAAGAGAAGTTGCTTGTTTATGAATATGTGCCTAACAGAAGCCTGGACACCATTCTTTTTGGTATAATTTCTTCATCCACTCAAAACTGACTATTAAACGTATGCAGCCAGCATAATATTGTTGAACTATAACTTAATACTGAACCTCCAACTTTGGTGTTTGTTTAAATGTAGGCTCTCCTCTACCAACTTAATATAGTTGTGTTTCTAGTGTAACTCTTTTGTTAGTGCAGAAGAAACAAATGTCTGACCATCTTATGTTTAAGCCCTCTTTGGATGTACTCTCATATGTATTGCCTTAATTGATCATCCTTAATTGATTATCAAGTTTGTATGACATAGATCATGAAAGCGCGAACAGCTAAACTGGGGAAAAAGGAACAAGATCATTGGTGGGATTGCTCGAGGCCTACAATACCTGCACGAAGAATCTCAATTAAAAATTATACATCGGGATTTAAAAGCTAGCAATATCTTATTAGATGCAGATTTGAACTCAAAGATTTCAGACTTTGGTTTGGCTAGGCTTTTTGGTGGAGACCAAACTCAGTGCACCACGAACCAAGTCGTTGGAACATTGTAAGTAGAAATCTTGAACAACCTATGCATTCTCTATCTGAAAGAATTACCAATGCATTCACTGGTTGATTAAAGAGTATTTTAAATAATATACTCAACTTATTACAGTGGGTATATGGCACCGGAGTATGTCATGCATGGGCAGTTTTCTATCAAGTCAGATGTATATAGTTTTGGTATTCTGGTTTTAGAGATCGTGGCAGGCAGAAAGAACAGTGATTTTTCTAATTCTGAATATGTTGAAGATACAGTGAGCTATGAGGTCTACAAAACAAGGGAGGCATGGCACGGTCAGAAAATTAGTGACAGAAGAGAAAATGGAGAGGGAGAGAGAGGGTCCATTGGTGTCTCAAAAAGGGGATGGGGAGAGTAAAAGGAAGAGGAGGCAACACCGGCCTCTCCAATTCATAGAGTAAAAGAAGGAATTCCGGTCGAGTTTGGAAGGCAGAGCCAAGATCGCTAGACCCTCCTCATTTGGTGAACAAAAATGGAATGGAGAAAGTTGGAAAGGAAAATAAGGAGGAAGGGATCCTCTTTGTTTTCGAGATGATTACGTGGTAGCCATCCAAGCATGCGCCTCTCCCTACAGTGAAAGCAGGCTTTGCATTCTTCTCGTCTTAAATCATCATATGCTATTATATTAACTAGAAGTCCTATATATCGACGATGACCTCTCCCGGTTTCAGGTTTGTGTCATTGGATTGCCTTTATTCTTTTTAATTTCTTTTATTAATGAACTGATAGTGTGTTTAGTATAGAAGAAGAGGTTACAGACAGCCCTAGCAAAGTGGGTCGGCTTTAGTCGCCTAACCAAATGTACGTAGAACTGGCACCGTTGCAACGAGAATTCACAAGCATCTCACTTTTTTTTAAAAGCAATAATATATATAAATATGTCTCACATAAACAGTCCATATTAGAATACCACGGGGCTAGTACAACATGGAGATCTCCAAGGAAATCGCTCCAAGACTCAAAATAATGGCAAAACAAACATTCATCGACAGGAGCTGTTAACAATATTGGAATCAGAACTCCATGCTGGTTTTCAGAATTACACAATATCCAGTACAATATTATAGAGGCCTGATGGAGTAGCAGACCATAGTAGATTTCTAAATATGTATGCTGTAGGAGAATATATACTAGCGTGACGCTAGTGGTGATAATAGTGATAATGGCAACAACAGGGAGATAATTATTGCGTGGATGAGGAGATGGTGTCGCGTAGGTGGTAACAATTTTTATGTGAAAGGTGGGGCAGGGGATGGAGATGGTGTAGGTGGAGGCTTAAACTAGCAAGGAGAAGGAGATGATGGTGTGGGATGTTGGGTAGTCGATTGATGAGAGGATTGAGATGGTGGGCATGGTGACTAATGGTATATGCTGCTGCTGCTGGTGAGACTCGTGTAGTGTAGGCGGTGACTTGGATGATGATAAGAAAGATAATAATGGTACAAAGGTGGTGGAGGTGGACACTTCTATTAGTATGGTGGAGGTGGTGATTTATAATTAGTTGGTGGTGGAGGAGGAGAATAATAATAATAGTAGGGACGCGGAGGAGGTGAGGAATACTTATAAGGTGGTGGAGGAGAGGGATATTTGTAAGAGTGATAGTAGTAGGGAGGCGGAGGAGGTGAGGAATACTTATAAGGTGGTGGAGGAGAGGGATATTTCACTACAAAATAATTGATATCTCCCGGCGCTATATTTAGCCTATACCGACGCTTTTAAGCGTCGGCGAATTTCTCACCCACGCTCCCCAAAGCGTGGCTCCGACGTCGGGCAGGTGGGCGTGGGGCCGGTTTAGGCCGACGCGTGAAGAAAGCGTCGGCGGTCTATGCCGACGCTTTTAAGCGTCGGCTAAGGTGGCATATGCCGACGCTTTTAAGCGTCGTTAAATAAGGTGGCATATGCCGACGCTTTTAAGCGTCGGCAAGCTTCAAAGGCGTGCCAGTTTCCCAGTGTTGTGCCGACGCTTTTAAGCGTCGGCAAACTTCAAAGGCGTGCCAGTTACTCAGTATTGTGCCGACGCTTTTAAGCGTCGGCAGCAAACTTCAAAGGCGTGCCAGTTTTTCCGTGTTGTGCCGGTCGCTTTTGCCGACGCTTAAAAGCGTCGGCAAATGATTTTTTTTTTAAAAAAAAATTATAAAAGTAATTTTTAATACCCTGTACACATTATATTCTAACAAAACAAATACACTAAATCACATATATAACAAAATACACGTCACAAACAAGAACTTTGATTACATTCATATTATAATATTTGATTACATTGTACTTCAAAAACATTCTAAAAATATACATCTCAAATTCCTAAGTATACAATCTACGATATGGGGGCTATATTTTAAAGTTAATACTAGTATATAACCTGCATGATGCATAAGGTACAATTTTTGTTCCTTCTTCCAACTATTCTTCAAATACAATATAGCAATATAATAATTATAACAAACAGAAGGCTTCAATAATTCTATTGCACATTAAACAATTAACTTTAATGATGGCCGAGTAGAAGCCCCCATCATTTTCCGCTGTGTATATCTTTCTGTCAGTCTCAACATCAAAAATAGTCACCACATTTTCTGCTGCTGCTGCTAAATACTGTCCAATGTAAGGCTGAAACCTAACTTGCACTGTACCACCCTGTTTGACCAACAATAAAGAATTAATACATGAGCACAATTAACTACAACCAAAGGTGAACATATAAAAGCATAATCATGAAAACTAACCTTAGAAACACGTGAGCATGAAAACTGGGCTGGTTAAGAGTCCTAGGCTTCAGAGAAGCATTAACAAAAAAGAGCTATTGGAGATAAAGAAAATGCATGCTCTGTTTGATCCAGTGATCCCTGCATGATGGTTGAAACAACTGAATTGGCATCAGTCTTGTTGGTTTCAATGCCAGTTGGCATCTCTACCAACAGCATAGTGTAAATGGAGGCAGGGCCATCTGCTGCCCTGAAATAGGATTTGCTGTTAGTTACCTTCAGGAGTCCTGGGCTTTGCTGTTAGCCGCCTTCAGTACTTTTAATCCTCTTGGAGTGTAAGATCATCCCTATTAAAATATAAGAAAAATGCTTGTTATTCGCCAGATAAGCACCGAAGACAGCTACACTTGAAACCAAAACCTTCAGCAAGAATTTTCTGCCGAGCCTCATAACCCATGCTAACATCAATATAGCAGATCCGCAGTTCCTCACCTAAACCAGTTAAAATATTAATTAATTATCAAGACAATTAGCTTCCATTCATAGTAGAAAAGAAAAGGATAGTATAATGCAAATAGTTCATAAGGTAACTGGAACAAAGATTGTGCCTTAACAGACCTGCTTCGATGTCATGGACAGCCTTCAATTTTGCATTTGCATTCTCTATCCATAATATATGTGTATTTGGATCTGGAAAAAAAAATAACAATTGTTTAGCTTATCTATTTCTTTTCCACAACAAAGTGTTGGATACAGATGCCAAAGTTAATATGACGGAATTCAAAATGCATACAAGAGCACCTACAAGAGCACCTTATGCTCATTTTGAGTTTATAAAATACTTATCCACCAAGTAGCACAAGATCTGTAATAGATATTTTGTAAGCCTAATGCAATGTTTGTTTGGAATAATAAAGGCTAGAATGGAATTGATATTCCAACTTCCGTCTGATTCCAACATTTGGCATACATGCTGTTAAGGGAGAAAATGAGGTGGAAGAAGGAATATGGATAGGAGACAGGCCTCTCAGAACCTACACCAGGTGGAACACAGGAAACATCGAGCACATGTCAAAGGCTTATGAGGTTCCATATCAAAATAAATCACCTGAAGGCAGGCACATAACTTCCCAATAGATTTCACCGGACTATTATGGTGGGACTTACAGACCCTAGGATACCCCCCCCTGCAAAGGGCACTCCATCTGCTTACCCTTCCTGTAGTTTATAAGCAGCCCACAGAAGTAACTTGAAGCCCTCGTGTCAGTCCAAAAACGTAGGGCAAGCACTTCACGATTGTAAGTGCCACTCCCAAGCGAGGCTCAACCACAAAAATTTACATGGTTTCCATCTTCTATAGACAAATTACTCTTATCTTTGCCACCTGATACGTCAAGTTAGTGTTGTAGATATTGGAAGGTCAAATGCAGTGGGAAATCGGAGACCAGAGCCTTTGAACTTTGATACAGGGCATAACCAACAAAAGATGTTAGGCCCTAGTGCCTGCAGGAAAAATTGATTTGAAGTTAATCAATAGCGTAATGACCAGATATCAGATATCCAGGTGCATGATCTCCCCTGAGCTCATATATATAAACAGTCAAACATGAAACAAACTTGTGTTGCGCACTTTAAAGAAGACACATGATTTAAGGACCAACCAATGGCTACCCTTTAAAATTAAGCCTTCAATTGGAACCATGATAAACTTGTAGCTCAAAATACAAAATGCCTTGAAAGCTAACTAGCCTGAACTGAGAGCAAGTGCAGTTGTAGTGAAGCAGAACCCTTAATGTTTAAAGAGTGAAAGAAACAAGGAAAGAAGTCATCTAGCGTGCACAACATCTTAGTTCGAAAAGATCCACATAAGAGTGACCGTCCTCTTCTCCAATGTAAACTTCACAGAACCATAAAATAAAGTAGATGCTAAGCAACAATAACAAAAGTATATGATTGAAATAATGTTGACCTTGAAAGTAGCAATAGAACATATCCAAGATAGGACAAGCAGGGATTAATACGAGTGAAAAATGTCTATGCTATCACCATACCAATGATCTGTTAAGTTGATAAATGTCCGAAAGTCAAAATCAGACTTGAGGAATGATGCTATCAAAGTGAGTCATCTTCTTCTTTTTTTCTTTTAGAGGAAAGTTACTCACACATGTTGTTTTATTAGAGTAACTACTCTGCAGCTGATCCTTCTGTGCATCATGAATAAAATTTCCAACAAAAAGAACCTGAAATAATATTGAAATAATTTATGAATAGGATTTGGGAATTATAATGTGATGATCTATGTTTCCGTAAACTAATTCGAGATAGATTAGAAAATAAGTACAAATTGTAGCTTGCTGGCTTAGCAAAATCATGCTACGACATGAATAAATATGAAGTACTTATTCTTGTGGTGTATAGAACGTGCGATGCATGTCCGTCGATGTTAATTTAATTCCTTGTGCCCATGACTTCTGATTCATCAAGCATTGCATCTGTATCTTAAAATCTTCCATGCGAATAAGCTCAGACTGCAGGTACCCCCCACCCCACAAAAGCCCCTCTCTCTCTATCTCTCTCTCTCTCTCTCTCTGGGTTTTTTTTTGTAATTTCCGAAGCAAACCTTTTCATTTGCAGTTGAAGCTTTGAAATGCACAGTTGTTGCCGGACTAGTGATCCAACTGGCAGAGACAACTACAGTTCCCACAATTTGAAGGGATCCCTCTCGTCAGCTTTGGTTCATCGTCTCCTTGGGGTTTGGGGACCCCAACCAAGTCATCTCATTTGTCTTGATAACTAAGGAAGCAACTTTTGACTAATTAGGTAACCAGGGGTAAAAAAAAAGCCATGCTCCAAGCCCAGCCCAGCCTCATCGCCATATATTTCCTCTAGAACCAACAAAGACATATAAGATAATGCTTAGATCCAACAAAATGCCATCTCTATTCCTTTCCACAACTTCCATGTACGTTATATAAAGTCCATGAATCCACTACCCTAACCCTTCAACATCCATCCAAGTCTCTGTCTCTTCACAAGCGTATCAAATGTGGAAATGTTCTTCAGCAGAATCAGCACTATCATCAACAGACTCCTACAATCTCTTCAATATATAGTTACACATGTTTCAATGTCCTTATATGTAAACCTAATTTCATGGTTTTTCATGAGACAAAGTTAGAACTTGCAATGCAGCGTGGACTATTAAAAGCGCACAAGCAGAAGACGACCACTATAGAGACAGCCAACATATCAGAGCATGAAGTTGATCAGAAAAAAGCCAACTAAGTATTTTGTTGCTTCTAAACAGGTATCAAGTGTATTAGAAGCTCCAACATTAGTACTGCTGTATACAAGAGCAAAGCCTTGATTCATCACCGGTTTATACGACTACCACAAACTACAGCAGCAGATCAAACCAAGCCCAAAAATTCCAAGTTTACTGAGCAAAAAGCCAAACAACAAAGAAAGAATAGCACCAATTCTCATCGTATCAAAAATTAGCATCAGCTGAAAATCAGCATCACTAACTCTTAAAAGCCATGGCAACCCTCCAATTTCAATCAGCATATCATCATGCACCAACCAGACTTGTCAAAACCATAGATAAACCCATAAACAAAACACAGAAACATTGACAAACATTTCTTCCTTCCCAACAAAACCAAGATCGACCGAGTCAGAGACCTGGTAGCATCGACATCCAACAAAACCAAATATAATAAATCTACATAAATAACAGAGGATCTAAGTGAGGAAAGCATTAGATCAAGGCCGCAAGAATTTGAGATCTAAGAAGGGGAGTGGTGTGGGGTACAACAACATAGCTTACTTATGAGCGCTATACTGGTGTTCCATTCTCATCAGTTCCTCGGAAGAGAAGGGGGCGGATTTGTGGGGAAGGGCGCACATGCTCCTCGCCCCAATCGCCCTTCCCAGCATCCATTGCAACGATCTCTTGGTCGCAATCATTTGATCTGCTCAGCAGCAGGAGGAGGAGGAGGAGGAGGACGAGCAGCAGCAGGAGGAGGAGGAGGAGGAGGAGGCTTACCTCAGAGGAGAAGGAGGAAGACGGCAGCGGGGAAGCACCGGCTCGCGATGGAGGTGGGAAGTCGGCGCGCGCACAAGTAGGGCATCGACCGAATTTTAGAGGGGGCTGGGCGAACGGAAGGAGGAAGACGGCAGCGGGGAAGCACCGGCTCTCGATGGAGGTGGGAAGTCGGCTCTCGATGGAGGTGGGAAGTCGGCTCTCGAGGACGACGCTTTTATGCGACGTATTTTAATCTTTTCTCGACCCTTTTAAGCGTCGTTGTATGTAAGTAAACCTTTACCGACGCTACAATAAAGCGTCGGCAAAGGCTGGATCTGAGCCAAACTTTTCCGACGCTTTCTCCTAGCGTCGGGATAAAAGAGTCGGCAAAGCTCATATTTGTTGTAGTGTTTGTAAGAGTGATAGTAGTAGGGAGGCGGAGGAGGTGAGGAATACATATAAGGTGGTGGAGGAGAGGGATATTTGTAAGAGTGATAGTAATATTGGTATGGTGGAGGGGATGAGGAGTACTTGTAAGGTGGTGAAGGTGAGGGATATTTATAAGATTGATAATAGTAGGGGGGTGGAGGAGGAGAGGAATATTTGTAAGCTGGTGGAGGTGGAGAGTGATAATAGTAAGGGGGTGGAGGAGGCGAGTAGTATTTGTATGGCGGCGGAGGTGAGTACTCATAAGGAGGTGGAGACGAAGAGTGATAATAATAAGGATGGTCATAGTAGGGTGGCGGAGGCAGTGATGAGTACTTGTAAGATGTCGAAGGAGGTGAGAAGTAATTGTAAGGAGGTGGAGATGGAGAGTGATAGTAATTGGGTGGTGGTGGAGGTGAATAATAGTAGTACGGAGATGGAGATGGTGGTGGAGGAGATTTGGGTTCGTAGAATGCCTCTGTCATAACACTGCGGATTATGACACATAGTAACACTGAGAGCCTAAGCCTATTCTTCTCCAGAGACGCCATGGTCATGGCTGTGGCACTTCAATAGCCAAGCAAATCTCCAAGTCTCTGTAAGTATAGGCTAGCTGATTCATAGAAGCCCCTATCCCTTTTATAACCAATCTTTAATGGTTGACGAGGTTGGTTTAATGGATACTATTATCATATCAATGACCAGGCAATATGTGTTTTGAGGAGCTTAAGTTTTATTAATGGAGCTTAAGGTTCTATTAATGCTGGTTTAAAATAATGAGTGGTGGCCAAATGTTAGTTAAAGATGATGAAGGCTATCCATGGTCTTACACAAGATAGTGCTGACTTTTTCCAATAATCTGCACCGCGTGAGGTATTTGGTATCTAATGTCCGTACAATAGTACCTACAACTCCTTTACGGGCTCCGTTGCAGTAAATTATATATTGTTAAAAAAATCGTTCACGTACATTACTTTGAATGAGTAAATCAATCATTTGTCCTTCGGGTCTGACATTAATCCCTCTCTTATACCTACTAATTGTTGTATTTGAGATGCATTTCCTCTATAGCTTCTGAAAAGGTCATGGCAATCAAAAAGTTGTACATTATATTATATTGTCTAGTCTTGCACTTCTAGTCTTGTTCAGATACAAAAAGATTTAACTCAACTGGCATCTTCTGTTTTATGGCTGAGCTCAGCATCTCTCACACTAGTATATTGCACTTGCTATGCACATTATTCAAAAAAAAAAAGAAAAATTTTAAAAAAAAAGGAAAAATACACCAAAAAATAGGGTGCATCTGGAATAAAATGATCAATATAATATCAGAACAAAGAGTTGCTTGTGAGGACGTGAATGGGGGAAATGAAAAAAAAAAGAGAAAGCAATATTGAGTCGGTTGGAAGATCTTAAAAAACCTTGATGGCTTAGGAGAGTCTAATTAGGAAAAATAATTGAAAAGCAAACTTTCCCAGCACTGTTGGAGTCTCCTACGAATGTGTTAGTTATATATTAAAAAAAAAGAATCAAGTTGTTTACCCAAAAAAGAAAAAAGACTCTAGCTGCATAAAGTTTCTCCCATTAAAATTGTAAGATAAACTAGGTTGGCCCATGCATCGCCATCTCCACTCTTTCCCAGAACCTGGAAGTAATCCTAGATAAGAGATAGAGTAACTGAATAATGATCAGCATGTTTATCGATTATCAAATGTCTAGAGATTTGTTAGAGTTTGAATTGTTCAGCTGAGTGGTTAATTATAGTTAGTTGACATGTAGGAATGATATCATTGAAGTTTGCATTTATACTACTTCTAGGGCTCGTTTGGTTCGCAGGAAAAGGAGGGGGGAAAGTGTGGTCAACGGAAAAGTAATGAAATGCCTCTTGTTTGGTTGGAGTTTTCAAAGGAGAGAGATGGGAAAGTTGTATTCCCATGGGAATATGATTCCCACATTTCATGGGAAAGTCTTTCCCATGAGAAACATGGGAAAGTTACTTTCCTATGAGGTGGGAATCACTCCTTTTTTATTTTTTTCCAAAAAGACCCTTCAACATTAAAGAAGCATTAAAGAGGCATTAAAGAACTAATTTTTATTAAGGGCATAATAGGAATTATACATAACTTTTCTAGGAAAGTGGATGGTCAACCAAACATAAGCACTTTGGAAATTTGTCACTTTTCCATGGTTAACCAAACATGCCAAAAATACTTTCCTAGGTATCCTCTTTCTAGGAATATGATTCCCAGGAATCATATTCCTACGAGGGAAAATACTTCCCGCGAACCAAACGAGCCCCTATTGTATATGATATAATAGGAGATGCTGGTTCCCATCGGACCAGCTATTGTCGTTGTGGATGGGCTACAAGAGGATGTTATTTGATTTCTTGCCTGTTTTATGGAGTTGACCAAATCTTAGAACTAGTTGTCAATTCTCTGATTATTGATAGATTAAACATGCCAAAATGTTCTTGCGACCATGTCTCCATGAACCTACATTAGTCGTCAATTGGCCACAACTTGCCATACTTTAGCTGCATCTGAAATGTGTTAGGTATCATAAATGCCTATTGTCGTTTGAAGCTGTCTTCATTCCATCCTATGACATCATTTTTGGAAATGGATAATATAAAATATTAGGGTGTCGGAAAAAATAATAGGCATATGATATTGAATAAGTCCACCAATTTCTGAAGTGTTTATGTGAAACAGCGACTTGTAATTCTGTTGATTTCTTCCTTCTATTCTTTTCAACCTAGAGTTGTTTTTTATAATCAATCTCATATCTGATGAAATATGGTTGAATAATATATTTAATTTGCTGTTTTAGTTTTTATTTTTATAATCAAGCTTTATTGTCTGAGCAGAAGGCAGCTCATTAGACATCATCTTGCTAGTGTCTAAAGCTGCTCATGAGGCAGAGCATCCCGATCCTTGCTCAATCTAATAATTCATTTGCCGGATTGAGTATGGGATGGCAAGCATCTCCAAGTGTAAGTTTAGCAATTTGTTTGAATGTGCATCCATTTGTAACATGTTGTTTTTTTGATTTAACCCATTCATGCAGTGTCAATGCACTCTTGATTTCCAAGCTGTCATGATTGCCTTATAACTATGTTCTTTATATTACTTGTGTTATAAGAATAGGGGAATATTTTCCAAAATTACCTAATCTACCCAGGGACAAGAAGTGGTTGGTATTGTGATATAACTAATCATTTTAAAATAATATAGTCGATAGAAGTGGGAAGTCAAATGAAAGCAAAAGGTAAAATAAATAGGACTTTGAAATAAGTTCAAAGGCACAACAAATCTACCTTCTCCCTTAAATAAATTAATTTTATATTTTCTTATAACCTAATACATACGTATATATGTTTGCGTATACATATAGACACAAAAATACACTCTGACACACACACACACATATAGATAGATAGATAGATAGATAGATAGAAATGGTCTTCATTCCATCCTATGACATCATTTTGACATAAAAATGGATCATATAAAATATTAGGGTATCGAGAAAAAAATAATAGACATATAATCTTAAACAAGTCCACCAATTTCTTAAATGTTTATGTTAAACAAGTTGTAAATCTGTTGATCTCTTCCTTCTAGTCTTTTCAACTTAGATTTGTTTTTTATAACAAATCTCATATTTAAGGAAATATGGTTGAATAATATATTTAATTTGCTGTTTTAATTTTTATTTTTACAATTAAAATTTATTGTCCTAGCAGAAGGCAGCTGAATTAGATATCAACTTGCTAGTGCCTAAAGCTGCTCATAAGGCCGAGCACCCCGATCATTGCTCAATCTAACAATTCATTTGGTGGTTTGAGTGTGGGATGGCAAGCATCCCAAGTATAAATCTAGCAATTTATTTGAATGTGCGTCTATTTGTACCATGTTGTTTTTTCAATTTAGCCCATTCGTATAGTATTAGTGCACTCTTGATATCCAAGCTTTCTTGATTGTCTTATAAACTATGCTCTTTATATTACTTGTGTTATAAGAAAAAGGCATATTTCCCTAAATAACCTTATTTAGTTAGGGATAAGGAGTAGTTGGCATTGTGATATAACTGATCATTCTAAAATAATATAGTTGATAGAAAGGGGAAGTTAAAAGAAAGGAAGAAAAAAAAGAGACTTCGGAACAAGTCCAAAGGCACTACAAATCTACCTGCTTCCTTAAATAAATTAATTTTATATATCTTTTTAACCTACTACAAACAAATATTTGTATGTGTATGTGTACATACATACATACATAACATAAATACATACACACACATAGATATACATATATAGACAGATAAATGGATGGGTGGATGGATGGGTAGATGGATAGATCGAATGGATGGATCTATGGATAGATCGAATGGATGGATCGATGGATAGATCGAATGGATCGATAGATGGATAGATCGAATGGATGGATCGATGGATGGATCGAATGGATCGATAGATGGATAGATCGAATGGATGGATCGATGGATAGATCGATCTATATATATATATATATATATATATATATATATATATATATATATATATATATATATATATATATATATATATATATATATATATATAACATGCCAATATGATCATTAAGTATGGCAAATAGCTTATACACTGATAGAAATCTTTTAAAAAAACACCTATATTTATGTATGGTCTTTCAACCCCCATTCCAATACCAATTAACATGTTGATTTCAAATATTAAATTACTAAATGTATCATTTAGTAAAAATGGGTTTGGTTCATGTTGGAATTGCCAAGATCAATATAAGGCCAAAAATGGTCTTGAGCAAGCCTCAAGCCCATTAGGTTGGGCTGCCTTCAAGTCTGGCTTGGGACCTTGGCCTGAGAAAGTCCAAATCAGGCTTTAGCTTGGAAGCCAAGGCCTACTAAGTTTCAGTCCAAAGCCTGAACCCCGACTCCCAAGCCCCAACCCTATATCCTACTTGGATTAAAGAGTCAAATCTAGGGGTTAAAGTGGACTAGATAATATTTGTTCAGATTCATTTTTGCATCCAAATCTATCTAAATATAGATAGAAATTTGAACATCCGATTAATATCCATATCTATATCCATATTTAACAAAGAAAAATGAATATGAATATGGATAGAAAACTATCCGATCCATATTCAAATATTCAATTCTATTTGTAACCCTATTTAACTTTATATAATACTCATGAAATTTTAAGAGAAATATATAATCATATTAACAGGTTATTAACTTGATTTACCATCTACTTAGTAATTTCTTTGATTTTGTGGTCATAAAGTTTAATTACCTAACTTATATCCATATGTATATCCATATTTTTAGTATCTGATTTGTATTCGTATCTGTTGCTGGTGGTCCAAACCGAGAACGATTGACACAGCGGTGTGAACGGGGTTCCGTCTGAGTTGTCTTGGTTGGTGTTGGTTACGCTCCACCTTCCACCGGAAAACCTGCAAGCAAGCCTCGCACCACCACTGGGGTAGTGGGGGCCCTCCGACGATCAAGTCAGAGGAGATTGGAGGAGGAGGAGAGATGATAATCGCAAGCAAGAGAGTGCTCTGGAAGATATTGCTTACCCCCCCCTTCTCCCCCCAGCCGCATATATACCTGGCTGGGGGGTCTCTCAGGGGGGTTTGTCATCGTGGGGCGCGATGGAGTGGCCACTGACATGGCCGTTACTGGGCGTCGTGGAGCAGCGCTGGGTACGGCCATGACAGGGCGTAGTGGAGTTCCGCTTTGTACGGTTGATACAGGAGATCGTGGAACAGCATCGGATACAGCCGTTGCAGGGAGTAGTGGAGCAGGAGGCCTCGGCGTGCCTCTGGGAAGCAGCCTGTCGTTATCAAGAGATTTCCGACTCGGGGTCGGAGTGCTGGATCAGGGGGGCAGCCGACTCGGGGTCGGGCTGCGTTGCTGAGGACATCCGACTTGGGGTCGGATTGCTAGATTAAGGGGCAGCCGACTCGGGGTCGGGCTGCGAAGCCGAAGATGTCCGACTCGGGGTCGGATTGCTGGATCAAAGGGCAGCCGACTCGAGGTCGGGCTGTGGAGCCGAAGATGTCCGACTCGGGGTCGGATTGCTGGATCAAAGGACAGCCGTAGTCTTCATGGGCGCGCGTGCCGGTCACGTGGAGCATGGCGGCTTAGTTCCCCCGTAACAGTAGCCCCCCACTTCCGAGCCTGGAACCAGAAGGGGAACGGGTGAAGGGAGTGATGCTTCGAGATTGCCGCCATCCCTCGGAGAGGCGCGCGCGCTTCGAGCTCCCCGCCTTCTTTATGGCGTATGGCGGTTGTTGCTGATCTGGCAGTCTGAGGATTTCGGCGGACATCCTTCCTTAATGGTGTCGATTCGCCTTTGGGGCGCGAGCGACCCTTCGGCGGCCAGGCGTCCTCTGGCGTCATCGAGGCATCACCCGCCTTTCCGCCTATTTAACCGGGGACCCTCCCCCGTCCGTCTTCCTCTTTACAGACATTTTCGAGTTTCCCCTTTGCGCTGCCGTTGTTGCCGTCGGACTGTTCGCTTGCTTCTCCTTTGACGCTCTCGGAGCCGTTCTTCCTTCTCTTCCGGTGAGTTACCCCATTCTTCTACTTAGGGCTCTTCATACTTTCTCCTTTTGTACTAGTGTACCCCAGTCGTCCGGTCTTTCCCCCCTTCTTGTCCCCGTCCTGACCGTAGGTTTATTGGCCATTAGGAATGGGCGAAGTGAGAGCAGACCACATTAAGTCGGAGCTGGTCGCCGAGGACTTAGACAAACTCGTGACTCGGTACCACCTTCCCGAGGCCTGCAACGTTACGCTCCCGGGGCCTGAGGAGAGGATGTCCCATCCTCCTCCAGGGAAGATCGCCATCAATGAGGGCATTCTCCAGGCTGGGTTCCGCTTTCCCCTTTCGGACTTAGTCGTGTAGGTACTCCGGGGTTTAAGAGTTGCGCCGACGCAACTGGTGCCGAACTCGTGGCGTGCCCTGACGGTCTTCCAGGTTCTCTGCCGCATGCACGAGATTCCCGCCACTCTGAATGTTTTTTGGGAGTTCTACAGCCTGAGTGGCCACCCCCAGGACAAAGGGTGGTGGTGCTTTGCGGCGCGGCGAGGGTGCGGCCTCGTCAAAGAGGCTCCTTCCTCCATTCACGGCTGGAAGGAGCGTTTCTTCTTCATCGATGTAGATCCCTCTTGGGAAATCAGGGCGACCTGGGAGACGCCGATGAAGTCCCCGATCGGCCTATCGAGACTGTCGAGGGAGGAATCCGATGGCTTGGCCGCCTTGAAGGGGTTGGTTGCCGAGGGCCAGCTCCCCCCGGTGGCCCGCCTTATTTCCGAGGATACCTTGGTGAATGTCGGTCTGAGCTCGGTCCCCACCGACCGTGAGCCCGCCACCATTTCTTTTTTGACTCTTTTCTCCTCTTTCGTCTCGTTTTTTCCTTCGGTTTCTCAGCCCTCGACCATCTCGTTCTTGTTGCAGAGATTGACGACGTCATGCGGTCGGACAAGGGACCGGCTGTTGGTAGGTCGTCCCTACTGGAAGCGGTCCGGAGGAGGAAACGAGCTCCTCCGAGCGGGGCCCCGCCGGCGAAGAAGTCCCGCATGGAGGTGCCTGCGACGCCGACCGACGAGTCCGGGCCCACCGATCAGGGAGACGCCGTGGGCACGGACCGGCAGCTGACGCTGTATCAGCCCTCCGGTGGTGAGACTGCCGCTATTCCGGAGGTATCATCCGAGCCCGCTCGAGACGGACGGGTCGGACGTGATCGGTCCCCGGCCCGGCCTTCGACTCAGCCGGCTCCTGATGATCCGAGGAGGGACGCGCCGAGGCCCCGGCCGAGCAGGGCCCTATCAATTCCTGGAGTGACCCCCGCCCCGAGCACAATCAGCAGGACTCTTCCCCAGGCGATGGATAAGGGTAAGGCTGCAGAACCACCATCCGGCTCCGGAAAGAAATCGGGGTCGGCCTTCACTACCGATGGCGCCCGAAACCTCATCGAAACAGTGCTGCTGGAGAAGGACCGTCGGCGGGTCCGGGAGTTGGGGGTCTCTGACGTCGGGGCTGCCAGCTGTGTCTGTCTCATGTCGGTGAGTGTTCTTCTGGCCGCTTTTCACCATTTATTAGCTCTGTTGTTCTCCGCCTGACGCCCTCACTTTTCCTATCTCTTAGCTCGCCCAGTACATGATCCGTCTAGAGGAGTGCTACAAGGAACAGGCGGGGCTTCTGGCGAAGGCCGAGGACCGACTGAAAGCAGTGGAAGAGGGAGGCCAGGCTGTGGCGGGCAGGACGACCGGGGACCTCGAGGCGAGGCTCCGGGAGGCCGAAGAGCAGGCACTCGGCTTCGCCGCCCTCGAGAAGCAACTGTTGGAAGCTCGGGAGCAACTCAAAGTCGCCTCGGGCCTCGAAAGCAGGGTTAAGAAGGCGGAGGAACGAGCTGAAAAGCAGTCCCGGAAGGTCGCGGGCTATCGAGAGAGGTGGGAGAAGGCTCAGCGGTCTGCCGACAGCGCCCGCAACCGAACCCGGTCTCTTGAAGCCAAACTGGGCGAATTGGAGTCAGCCTTGGAGAGGTCCCGCGCGAACGACCAAGAGCTCCGTTCGCGCCTGGAGGAAGCTGAGGCCGCTCGCACTGCTGCCGAGGCGGAGCGTAAGGAGGCTCAGGCTAATCTGCTGAGGGTCTCCTCCGAGGCTGAGGACCGGATTGTGGCGAAGGTCTTGGAGGCTAAGGCTCAGATTACGGAGCGAACAGAGGCGGCGCTGACCGAGAAGAGTGCGGAGATCGGGCGCCAGGCGGTACAGGCTTATCGTCAGTCCGCCGAGTTCACCCGTGATATGTCGGAGGCGGTACGGGCCTATCGTCAGTCTGACGAGTTCGTCCGTGACGCGTCGGACGCGGGGTCCGAATCCTTCATCTTAGGCTTCGAGGAGGGCCTGGCAAGGGTGTCGGCTAAGTACCCCGAAGTTGACCTGAGTGGGATTTCCCTTCTCGACTCCTCTCCGGCGCCATCGCCTGCTGATTCTCCTACCGCCTCCCTACCCCCTGCGGACGAGCCCGACGCTCCCGACCCGGGGGTTCCTCCAAGCTGACCTCTTGTACCTTTCGTTGTCCTCTTTTTTTGTATGTCGGCATTTTGCCAAATTGTATGGGCCTTGGCCCTGAAACAATGAAAATTAATACAAGTCGAATGTTTCTTCATCTCGCTTTCGTCCTCCTCTTCTTTTTTTTTTCTTTTTAACCCTTGGCAGCGTCTTGCCGACTCCTGACTCTCGAAGTTCTTCCGGCCCTAAGCCAGGCATCCGAGGGTTAGGCCTCAGGAAATTCTTCCGGCGCTAAGCCAGGCATCCGAGGGTTAGGCCTCAGAAAATTCTTCCGGCACTAAGCCAGGCATCCGAGGGTTAGGCCTCAGGAAATTCTTCCGGCGCTAAGCCAGGCATCCGAGGGTTAGGCCTCAGGAAATTCTTCCGGCGCTAAGCCAGGCATCCGAGGGTTAGGCCTTAGGAAATTCTTCCGGCGCTAAGCCAGGCATCCGAGGGTTAGGCCTCAGGAAATTCTTCCGGCGCTAAGCCAGGCATCCGAGGGTTAGGCCTCAGGAAATTCTTCCGGCGCTAAGCCAGGCATCCGAGGGTTAGGCCTCAGGAAATTCTTCCGGCACTAAGCCAGGCATCCGAGGGTTAGGCCTCAGGAAATTCTTCCGGCGCTAAGCCAGGCATCCGAGGGTTAGGCCTCAGAAAATTCTTCCGGCACTAAGCCAGGCATCCGAGGGTTAGGCCTCAGGAAATTCTTCCGGCACTAAGCCAGGCATCCGAGGGTTAGGCCTCAGGAAATTCTTCCGGCGCTAAGCCAGGCATCCGAGGTTTAGGCCTCAGGAAATTCTTCCGGCACTAAGCCAGGCATCCGAGGGTTAGGCCTCAGGAAATTCTTCCGGCACTAAGCCAGGCATCCGAGGGTTAGGCCTCAGGAAATTCTTCCGGCGCTAAGCCAGGCATCCGAGGGTTAGGCCTCAGGAAATTCTTCCGGCGCTAAGCCAGGCATCCGAGGGTTAGGCCTCAGGAAATTCTTCCGGCGCTAAGCCAGGCATCCGAGGGTTAGGCCTCAGGAAATTCTTCCGGCGCTAAGCCAGGCATCCGAGGGTTAGGCCTCAGGAAATTCTTCCGGCACTAAGCCAGGCATCCGAGGGTTAGGCCTCAGAAAATTCTTTCGGTACTAAGCCAGGCATCCGAGGGTTAGGCCTCAGAAAATTCTTCCGGCGCTAAGCCAGGCATCCGAGGGTTAGGCCTCAGGAAATTCTTCCGGCGCTAAGCCAGGCATCCGAGGGTTAGGCCTCAGGAAATTCTTCCGGCGCTAAGCCAGGCATCCGAGGGTTAGGCCTCAGGAAATTCTTCCGGCGCTAAGCCAGGCATCCGAGGGTTAGGCCTCAGGAAATTCTTCCGGCACTAAGCCAGGCATCCGAAGGTTAGGCCTCAGGAAATTCTTCCGGCGCTAAGCCAGGCATCCGAGGGTTAGGCCTCAAGAAATTCTTCCGGCACTAAGCCAGGCATCCGAGGGTTAGGCCTCAGGAAATTCCGCTCGTTGGTCGGCCAAGGCTGGCGCAAGCCAAGGCGACCGGTCGGGGCTTCAGGCTAGTCTGCTCCCGGGATGATCATCGGGTTAGCCTGGCATCCGAGGGCCGAGCCTCGGGAGATTCCGCTCGTTGGTCGGCCAAGGCTGGCGCAAGCCAAGGCGACCGGTCGGGGCTTCAGGCTAGTCTGCTCCCGGGATGGTCATCGGGTTAGCCTGGCATCCGAGGGCCGAGCCTCGGGAGATTCCGCTCGTTGGTCGACCAAGGCTGGCGCAAGCCGAGGCGACCGGTCGGGGCTTCAGGCTAGTCTGCTCCCGGGATGGTCATCGAGTTAGCCTGGCATCCGAGGGCCGAGCCTCGGGAGATTCCGCTCGTTGGTCGGCCAAGGCTGGCGCAAGCCGAGGCGACCGGTCGGGGCTTCAGGCTAGTCTGGTCCCGGGATGGTCATCGGGTTAGCCTGGCATCCGAGGGCCGAGCCTCGGGAGATTCCGCTCGTTGGTCGGCCAAGGCTGGCGCAAGCCGAGGCGACCGGTCGGGGCTTCAGGCTAGTCTGCTCCCGGGATGGTCATCGGGTTAGCCTGGCATCCGAGGGCCGAGCCTCGGGAGATTCCGCTCGTTGGTCGGCCAAGGCTGGCGCAAGCCAAGGCGACCGGTCGGGGCTTCAGGCTAGTCTGCTCCCGGGATGATCATCGGGTTAGCCTGGCATCCGAGGGCCGTGCCTCGGAAAATTCCGCTCGTTGGTCGGCCAAGGCTGGCGCAAGCCGAGGCGACCGGTCGGGGCTTCAGGCTAGTCTGCTCCCGGGATGGTCATCGGGTTAGCCTGGCATCCGAGGGCCGTGCTTCGGGAAATTCCGCTCGTTGGCCATGCGCCTGTCGCTTGCAGCCCGACGGGGTTTCTCCGTGGCCAGCTGCGATCGTGTTTCTCCTCTTCCCCAAGCGTTGCCTGGGGAACACCAGAAGGGCATTAAACGCTAATTGATGCGTTACCTAGGAAATCGGATCGCCAGTTGCTGCTTGCGAGGAGTGTCAGTTAAGCGGCCGCGATGCGCGCGTTCTTCGAAGCGGATGCGGCCTGGGCGCGAGCGGAGATACGTGGACCTAGGGGTACAGGCCACCTGGAGTGTCCTGCACAAAAAATGCGATTAAGGAGAATGACGCTTAGGAAATCGCGGGAAGATACGCCTTGAGAGCCGGATCGGCTCCGGATTCAATGCGCCCGCATTTATTGGAGTCACCCGTATCGGAACGACCGGGGGGCCGCAGTTTGGCTATAAATATAGGTGCAGGTGCGATGGAGCCTGCCAAGCCGGAGCTGTTCAAGTTGCCATGAATCGTGGACCTTCTCTCTGGCGCATGGCTGAGAGACTCCTGCCGAAGGAACGGGAGGCGCGCCCCTCGCGACTTCAGCCAACTAGCCGTTTCATCTGGGATCAGCAAGGAGGGTCTCCCCGGCGGAACTCCGCTCTAGGCGTTTCATCCGGGATCACATCTCCCCTCCTTGAAGTTCAGCCTCCCGATTGAGCTCTGCACCAGACGCCTGATCCGGGACCGCGCCTCCATATGCTCTTCCCCCTCGTATTCCTTCTCTCCCCTAACACTGGGGAGGTCCGGAATATCCCTTGGAGGTGGCGTTCCTCTGGAGGCAGCGGGAGCTTCGTCGGCGGCGGCTCCTCATCCTCTTCGTGGGGCGTGGATGGCGCCTCCGGTTGGAGGCAGTGTGGACTTCTCCTTCGTCCACTTCTTCTTCATCCGCGCCGGCTCTTCATCTCTTTCGTGAGACGCTGATGGCGCCTCCGGTTGGAAGCACCCACTTCCGACGGGATTGCAACCGCTTCAGATGGAGGTTTCGGGATCCCAGATCTTCAGCTCCTCGGAGTCTCCACCTCTTCTTTACTTTCTTTACACCCTAATTCCCCCCTGGGAATTCCTTGTAATCACACGAGCACGCCGTTGTAACCAGAAATTATTGAAATGCAAAGTGTTATACATTTTTGAACTGTCTTTCTGGCATCGTCGTTCTACTGGTAATACATCCGCAGGTTAGCGGAATTCCAGCTCCTTAGAATTTCTCGACCATCTAGGGCCTCCAGCTGGTAGGAGCCAGGTCGGTTTACCCAGCGAACCTTATATGGGCCTTCCCAATTTGGCGCTAGCTTCCCACCTTCCGCAGGTCGAGATGCTTTAGCTCGCCTTAGCACCAGATCTCCGATTCTGAAAAGCTTCGGTCGGACCTTGGAGTTGTAATATCGGGCCACCCTCCGCTGATACATCGCCATCCGAACCTGCGCCATTTCCCTCGCTTCTTCCAAGAGATCCAGGTTCCCTCGGAGTTGTTCCGAATTGGCCTCGGGTCGGTGCGCGGCCACCCGAGGTGAGGGGAGTCCGAGCTCCACGGGGACAACGGCTTCCGTGCCATAGGTTAGGCTGAAAGGCGTCTCCCTGGTAGGGGTCCGATGCGTGGTCCGATACGCCCAAAGGACATTCTCGAGTTCTTCGACCCAAGCTTGCCCCGTCCGACCGATTCGCGCTTTGATTCCTTGGAGGATTGTCCGATTTGTGACCTCGGCCTCGCCGTTGGTTTGGGGATGCGACACAGATGTGAACCGATGCTCGATCCCGAACTCCTCGCAGAAGTCACGGAAATGCTTGTTGTCGAACTGTCGTCCATTATCCGAGATGAGGACTCGAGGTACCTCAAATCGGACAATGATGTTCTTCTTCACGAACTTCCGGACTTGCACCTCCGTGATAGTGGCCAGCAGCTCTGCCTCCACCCACTTGGTGAAGTAGTCGATTGCAACAATCAAAAATTTCCGCTGAGCTGAAGCGACGGGAAATGGTCCGAGGATATCCATTCCCCACTGGGCGAAGGGCCAGGGTGCAGTGATTGGTGCCAAGGGGATAGAAGGGACTCTCTGGATGTTGGCGTGGCGCTGGCAGGCGTCGCATTTCCGCACATGATCCTTTGAGTCCTCCAACAAGGTAGGCCAATAATAGCCTTGCCTCATGATCTTATGCGCCAAGGACCTAGCCCCCAGGTGCGATCCGCAGATGCCTTCGTGGACTTCGCTGAGGGCATAGGCCGCTTCCGAGGGGCGGAGGCACCTTAAGAGGGGGGCGGTGAACGAGGTCCGATACAGCCTCCCTTCATAGAGTACGTAGTGGGCGGACTTCATGACGGGTCGCCGAGCTTGATCTTCGTCCTCTGGGAGGATCCCTTCGGCGAGGTAGGCGACGAGCGGGTCCATCCAAGATGGCTCCGGATCAATCGCCATCACCGCTCCGGCCTCGCCGATGCTCGGGGCATCCAGGGTCTCCAGGTAGATCGCCCTCGACAAGTTGTGCGCGTCTGCGCCCACCAAGCGGGACAGCCTGTCGGCCCTGGCATTTTCGCTTCTTGGGACCTGCTGAATGTCAACACTGCCGAGGTCGGGAATGAGTGCTTGCACCTTCCAGACATAGCTCTGCATGGTCGGGCTCCGAGCCTCGAACTCCCCTCGGACCTGCCCGACCACCAGCTGGGAGTCGGTGAAGACCTTCAAACGCCGGATGCCGAGCTCCTTGGTGAGTTTGAGTCCTGTGACTAGGGCCTCGTATTCCGCCTCGTTGTTGGTCACTGGAAATCCGAACCTCAAGGCATACTCGGCTATCACTCCATCGGGACTGGTAAGGACCAGCCCGGCCCCTCCACCTTCGGGGTTCGACGACCCATCAATGTGAAGCGTCCAGATTGGGAGGTCGAGGCTGGGTGTTTCCGGCGGCCTAGGTTCCGCCTCCTGCACAGTGCACTCAGCGAGGAAGTCCGCGAGCACCTGGGCCTTGATGGCGGGTCGGGGCTGGTAGCGGATGTCGAACTCACCAAGTTCTACTGCCCACTTCACCAGCCGTCCCGCATTCTGAGGATTGCTGAGGATCTGCCGCAGTGGTTGATCGGTCAAGAGGGTGACGGGATGAGCCTGAAAATAGGGGCGAAGCCTCCTGGCCGCGGTGAGCAGCGCGAAGGCGATTTTTTCCGCCTTCGTATACCGCGTCTCGGCATCCCGTAGGACCCGGCTGATGTAGTACACAGGCTTCTGGAGCTTTGCCTCTTCCCAAACCAGTACTGCGCTGACTGCGGTTGGGGAGACCGCCAGATAGAGGTAGAGCATCTCCCCCTCTTGCGGCTTGGACAGCAGGGGAGGAGACGCCAAGTACTCCTTGAGTTGGTCGAATGCCACTTGACATTCGGCTGTCCAAAGGAAGTCTTTCGGGCGCTTCAACACCTTGAAGAACGGTTGGCAGCGTTCGGCCGATTTTGCCACGAATCGTCCGAGCGCGGCGACCCTTCCAGCGAGCTCCTGAACCTCCTTCACTTTGGTCGGAGGGGACATATCTTGGATGGCCTTGATTTTGTCAGGGTTGGCTTCGATCCCCCGCTGGTTGACAATGAAACCGAGGAACCTCCCGGCCGAAGCGCCAAAGGCGCACTTCGCTGGGTTCAGCTTCATGCGAAACTTCCGCAGGGTGGCAAAAGTCTCCTCCAGATCCGCGATGTGCTGGTCGGCATGGCGGCTCTTCACCAGCATATCGTCCACGTACACCTCCATGTTCCGGCCGATTTGCCCTTTGAAGATTTTGTTGACGAGGCGCTGGTAAGTGGCGCCAGCATTCTTCAGACCAAAGGGCATTACCTTGTAACAGTACAGCCCCCGGTCTGTTATAAAGGCAGTTTTCTCCTCGTCCTGTGGAGCCATCATTATTTGGTTGTAGCCGGAGAAGGCGTCCATGAAAGACAGCAGCTGGTATCCGGAAGTCGCGTCGACCAGTTGGTTTATCCGTGGAAGCGGAAAGCTATCCTTGGGGCACGCCTTGTTCAGGTCGGTGTAGTCGACGCACATCCTCCACTTCCCGCTCGCCTTCCGGACAAGTACGACATTTGCCAGCCATTCGGGGTAGCTGACCTCCCTTATGAATCCTGCCTCCAAGAGCTTGTCTACCTCCTGGTCGACCACTCGGATCCGATCCGGGGCACAGTGTCTCTTCTTCTGCTTTACTGGTCGGTGGGTTGGGTCGACGTTGAGGGCGTGAGAAATGACCTCCGGGTCGATCCCAGGTACATCGGCCGCCGACCAGGCAAATACATCAGCATTGGCTCGGAGGAATTCCACTAACCTGAGCCGAGCTTCCGAGTCGAGGTTGGCACCGACCCGGACCGTACGGTCCGGGCGACCCTCTTCAAGGGGAACTTCGATCACACCCTCGGCCGGCTCCCCGTGCCGCAAAGCCACCTCGTCTCTGGCGTCAAGGGACTCGACGCTTAGGGCCTCCACGGGCTTCTTCCCTTTGAGAGTTGCTAGGAAACATTGCCGTGCGGTCGGTTGGTCACCTCGGACCTCTCCAATCCCGGCCGCCGTGGGGAACCGCATTAGCAAATGGTATGTAGAGACTACCGCGCGAAGGGCGTTCAGTCCGGGTCGTCCGAGGATAGCGTTGTAGGCCGAGGGAACACGAACGACCAAGAACCCGAGCCGCACCGTGGCTTCTGCGGGTGCAACGCCCGCAGTCACAGGCAGCTCAACGACACCTTCGGCCGAGATAGCGTCTCCAGTGAATCCTATGAGGGGGGTGGATGTTTTGTGCAACACTTATCGGGACAAGCTCATCTTTTGGAAGGCCTCGTAAAACAAAATATCAGCTGAGCTTCCACTATCCACAAGAACACGCCTTACATCATAGTTCGCCATAGTGAGGGAGATCACCATGGCATCATCATGGGGGGTCTGAACCCCCTTTACATCCTCATCACAAAAAGTGATTACATTTCCGACCCGCTGCCTCTTCGCGACGGCCACCCCTGATGCTTCCACCGAGCCCCCTGCGTTCCTCACGGGCCGAGAGCAGCCCCCAGTGATGGTGTGGATCACGCCCGCGACGGGTCGATTCTGCTCCCGAGGCTCCTGAGGGGCCGGGTCGGCCGGACGCGGGTCTGCGGGGGGACGTCGGTCGTTTACATATCGACCGAGACGCCCTCGGCGGATGAGAGCCTCGATCTCGTCCCGAAGCTGGAAGCAGTCTTCGGTGTCGTGGCCGTGGTCTCGGTGGTACTCACAGTACGCTCGAGAGGGCCTCCTCCCAGGGATTTTCTTCATCTGCCTCGGGACCGGGAGGTTCTCCCGCCCCTTGACCTCCATAAGGATCTGGGCCCGGGGGGCCAGGAGTGGGGTGTACCGGTTGAAGCGTCGGTGCGGAGAACGAGGGCGTGGGGCGCCGTGGTTCCTCGCCGGTGACGGGCTTCTGCGCCGATGTTGAGGCGTCGGGCTCCTCCTCTGGGGTGCCTCTTTTCGCCTTTTCTTTCCGAGCTTTAGAGGGGCCTCGGCGGCCTCCTTGTTCCGGTGGGCGGCTGCCTCCTCGGCGTCTGCATACTGGTTCGCCCGAGACAACAGCTCCGGGAAGCTCCGCGGCAGGCGTTTGTCCAGGGAGAAGGTGAGTCTGCCTTTCCGGAAGCCACGCTTCAGGGCTGAGAGAGCCACCTCCTGGCTCAGGTTCCGGACCTCCAATGTAGCCTTGTTGAAGCGGGTAAGGTAATCCCGCAGGCTTTCTCCCTCGTTTTGCCGGACATCAAAGAGGAAGTCGGAAACCAATCGCCGCCGGCTACTGACGGCGAAATGGCTGATGAAGAGGCGAGTGAACTGGTCAAAGGACCGGATAGAGTCAGCCTCCAGGCCGGCGAACCACGCCCTGGCTGGGCCACGGAGGGTCGCCGGGAAGGCCTTGCAGAGGAGAGGATCTGATGCTCCATGGAGGAGCATAAGAGTCCTGAAACTCTCCACGTGATCCCGCGGGTCCGCCGCCCCGTCATAGGGCTCGATCGCCGGCATTTTGAATCCCGGCGGATTTGGGGTCCGCAGGATCCTCGAGGCAAGCGCCGGTTGGGAGGAGATCTCCAAGTCGGCGAAGGGATCTTTAGAGTGGCAGGACCTGGAGTTGTCGGTGGAGATCGTCCACCCGCCGGTCCAGGGAGCGCGACCGATGAGTGGGGGACAAGGAGCACCGAGAGGGGGACCGACTGGAGCACGGGTTCCTTGAGGACTGGGGGGTCTGGGAACGCGCCCGGGCCCGCCTCTTGTACCCCGCGCAGCTTCGATGGGACGGTCCCGGCAGAATGGACCGTGCTCGAGAATCTCCCTCGCGCCGGCGCTCCTCCCCATGGGAGAGGAAGGAGCGCGGGTTAAGGAGGACAGGTGAGCGCTCAGGGAGCAGCGGCTCCTGGGCCCGCTGCGGCGCCCGAGACATCACACCCTGCAGGTTCTGCACCGCCTCCGCGAGGGTGCGGACCTGCTGGGCTAACTGGTCGAACTGAGCGGCTTCGACCATTTGAATCGGGGGTGGAACGGTGGAGTGTTGCTGAGAATGTGTTGGAGACGCAGCGGCCTCCCGGCCGGAGGCGCGAGAGGCCCCGCGACCGGAGGCATTGGAAGCTCCACGACCACCTCGCCGTGCCATTACGATCGCTCTGAGATCAGGCCCTTCCTCTAGCGCCAACTGTTGCTGGTGGTCCAAATCGAGAACGATTGACACAGCGGTGTGAACGGGGTTCCGTCTGAGTTGTCTTGGTTGGTGTTGGTTACGCTCCACCTTCCACCGGAAAACCTGCAAGCAAGCCTCGCACCACCACTGGGGTAGTGGGGGCCCTCCGACGATCAAGTCAGAGGAGATTGGAGGAGGAGGAGAGATGATAATCGCAAGCAAGAGAGTGCTCTGGAAGATATTGCTTACCCCCCCTTCTCCCCCCAGCCGCATATATACCTGGCTGGGGGGTCTCTCAGGGGGGTTTGTCATCGTGGGGCGCGATGGAGTGGCCACTGACATGGACGTTACTGGGCGTCGTGGAGCAGCGCTGGGTACGGCCATGACAGGGCGTAGTGGAGTTCCGCTTTGTACGGTTGATACAGGAGATCGTGGAACAGCATCGGATACAGCCGTTGCAGGGAGTAGTGGAGCAGGAGGCCTCGGCGTGCCTCTGGGAAGCAGCCTGTCGTTATCAAGAGATCTCCGACTCGGGGTCGGAGTGCTGGATCAGGGGGGCAGCCGACTCGGGGTCGGGCTGCGTTGCTGAGGACATCCGACTTGGGGTCGGATTGCTAGATTAAGGGGCAGCCGACTCGGGGTCGGGCTGCGAAGCCGAAGATGTCCGACTCGGGGTCGGATTGCTGGATCAAAGGGCAGCCGACTCGAGGTCGGGCTGTGGAGTCGAAGATGTCCGACTCGGGGTCGGATTGCTGGATCAAAGGACAGCCGTAGTCTTCATGGGCGCGCGTGCCGGTCACGTGGAGCATGGCGGCTTAGTTCCCCCGTAACAGTATCCATTTAAAATAAATATGGATATAAATTTTTGCATCCAACTAATATCCATATCCATATCTATATTTATCAAATAAAATAAATATGAATATGTTAGATGTATGCCCTAGAAGCCAATCTGGCTGACACATTGTTAATTCTAGGGACATAATTTTGTACTTGACTATTTATTATTGAATAAATAAAAGGCATCTTTTCATTCATATTAATTATGTGTCTATGAATCGTCCAAGAAATTAATAAGATGATGATGCATATTCTCAAGAGTTGAGAATTTGAGCCATGTATCATTGGTGATTAATTTCTAAATGCTCCTGATCAATGGATCATCACGAGGACGGTGATCGATCCGATCAGTGCACAGATCACTTTCCTTCTGAATGGACGAGACTTGAGTCCACAGTGTAGGGACACTGAAGTGATAGTGCAGGTGCTTGTTAGAGAACAAGGGTACTGAGCGTGACCAAGACAAGAAGTTACTTGGACGTCTATCCACTCGTCAGTGACTTGCTTGATGTTGCAGTAGTATGACTGGTCCTTTGACCTGCGGTGCTTCGGCTACTCACAGTGAGGTTATTGTAGTTTGACTACACGTATACATGGTCTCTAGTCATATGGGTCCTTGTAGTGTAGATTGGCTGCAGTAAGTTCCATGTAGGAGTAGGGTATGCACTTACATGGAATCTATCGACCTTGATAGAAGAGGAGTGATCCTATGTGATTTGTTAGACTGAGTTCTAAGACCTTGGCCAGGGCAGTAATATAAAGTGGAGAAAGAGTTTTCCACTAACGAACTCGAGTCAAATAAATCTTGACATATGACAGACGAAGGGGTTTGACGAGTTATCCATGACCTCCGTCCTGTAGGGATCCATGATAGAAGGACTGTATCACATGATAACTGCACCTAGAGGTTCATCATTCTATTCTACTGGGTAGCCACTACATGCTGCTAGGTGTCACTGGTGGATGGTGGGACTCATAGAGATTATCTCGATGATCGATAAGCCCTAATGAGTAGAGTTGGAATCGTTCCGACCCATTGAAAGGAGTTTTCAGTGATATTGTGATAGAGATCACAATATATCTCACTACCAGTCAGAGTAGAACCTATGGGGTCACACACACTAGAGGCATTGACCGATCCGATGGTTGAATCGTGATTAGGAATCACAAGTAATCAATTCGATTGATAATAAGCTGAAGAAGGAACAAAGAGAATTAATTAATTGGACTTAAAACAAGAGTCCTACTTGGAGTAGGATTCCTAGAGTCCTAATTGGATTAGGACTAGGAATCCTACTTGGACTGAGATTTCTACTTGGACTGGGATTCCTACTTGGACTGGGAATCCTATTTGGAGTAGGACTAGGATTCCTACTTGGAGTAGGATTCCTACAATCCTAATTAGATTAGGAGTTTTGAATTAAATTTGGATTCCTACTTGGAGTAGGATTCCTAGAGTCCTAATCGGATTAGGACTTCGAATTCAAATTAGAGTCCTAATTGGATTAGGACTAGAATTAAACAAGTCCTAATTGGATTAGAATTTCTTAAGTCCTAATTAATTATTGATCTAATGAATCAACATGACTCCTAATTGGATTAGGATTGAAGAGTTCAATTGAGTCATGGTTCATTCAAGTTCTAATTGGATTAGGACTAGCATAGATTGTTGGGGTATGTGGAGACCTTTAGTGATGAAGAGAATTGAAGGAGAATCAATTCTGAATAGTTCCGTCTGGTGGACTGTCGGAGTCGACTCGAGCTACAGTCGAGTCGACTCGGGAACAGTCGAGTCGACTCGAGGTCTGTCGAGTCGACCCGAGAGGAGAAAGCCGCAAAAACCATGTTTCTGTCTGGACTGTCAGAGTCGACTCGAACTACAGTCGAGTCGACTCGGAGCATCGTCGAGTCGACTCGAGATACAGTGGAGTCGACTCGAGATCGTGCCAGTTAAACTGGAAGTTGTTCAGACGTGCCAGAGTCGACTCGGACTTCAGCCGAGTCGACTCGGGCTCGCGGGAAATCATACGGATGAGTTTCTTTTTGGTGTTTTGTTGGCGTTTCGACGGCTATGATCATCTGAAGGTCTTGAGACTATATATAGGACTCATGAGAGCCCTAGGGTTAAAAAAGGTATTGGCCGTATTTTGAGAGAGACTCTTGTTTGTGAGGCTAGGGTTCTAGAGAAGAAGAGGATTGTGATCCTACTTCTTGTGCAAGGGGAATTCTGTGTGAATCTCTTGTAGATCGATCGCTTGTGATCGTTCGGGTGTGTGCTATCTCTGTAATCAGTTCATCCTTATTGAGATTTGGAGCGGTGGAGGACGTAGGCTATTTGTAGCCGAACCTCGTTACATCTTTGTGTTTGCTTTGCTATTTTCTTCCTTCTTCTTCCTTTGATCTTTGATAATCCGTTGCGGTGCTCAAGTGTTTTACCCTACTGATACCAAGGGGTAATCTTTTGCCCTTCGTAGGCGGAGCGAAGAGGTGATCCTTGAGTCCGGAGTCGAGGGAGCGAGAGAGTGCTTATCCGTTTGTATCTCTCTTGCTTGTCCGACGTCGGTGGCGGCGCTGGTGTGAGTGGGTTCCGGCGTGGGCGACGACAACAATTGGTATCAGAGCTATTGGTTATTCTGCAATGGCGGATGAAGGGAAGTTGCGAATTGAGAAGTTCAATGGCATGAACTTCGGGTTTTGGAAGATGCAAATAGAAGATTACCTTTACCAGAAGGATCTCTATTTACCTCTTGGAGGTAGAGCAAAGAAACCAGAGAAGATGTCCGATGAAGACTGGGAGGTCCTCGATCGGAAGACGCTCGGCACCATCAGATTGTCACTTGCATCCCAAGTGGCATTCAACATCAAAAATGAGAAGACGACGATGGAGTTGATGGCAACATTGTCGCGGATGTACGAGAAACCCTCAGCATCAAACAAGGTATTTCTCATGAAGAGGTTGTTTAATCTTCGTATGAAAAATGGCGGCAGCGTAGCAGAATACCTCAACGAGTTCAATGGACTCACGGCCCAGTTGGAGTCAGTGGAGATTAGTTTTGACGATGAGATTCGGGCATTGCTAATCCTCTCCGGATTGCCTGATAGCTGGGAGGGCCTGGTGATGGCGGTGAGCAACTCTTCGGCAACGGGGAAGTTGATTTTTGATGACGTTGTGGGAGTGCTTCTGAGTGAAGAAGCAAGAAGGAAATCTTCTGGAGCTACGGAGTCGTCTGGAAGTGCACTAAACACCTCTGACCGGGGAAGACAAAAGAAGGACGGTCGATTTCGAAGCGACTCGAAGTCGAGATCCAGCAGGTCTCGAGCACCTCAGAACAAGGGAGCGAAGTGCTGGAACTGCGGGAAGACGGGGCACTTTAGGAGGGATTGCAAATCTCCTAAAGGGAAGCAAGGCGACCACACCGAAGGAGTCAGCAAGGATCTGGCAAATCTTGCTGAAGACGGTGATATGGATGCCCTCGTTCTATCTTTGTCTACCTGTGACGAGTCTTGGGTGATAGACTCGGGCGCGTCTTTCCATGCTACATCCCAACGGAAGCTTCTTGGAGGATATGAGAAGGGAGACTTTGGCAAAGTCTACCTAGGGGATGGAGAGCCTTGCACCATACAAGGAAGGGGAAGCGCGGAAGTGAAGTTGGTTTCTGGATCTTCACTTGAGCTTGAGGACGTACGGCACGTACCTCAACTGCAGAGGAATCTGATTTCTGTTGGACAGTTGGCGAGCCAGGGGTACAAGGCTACTTTCACAGCTGATCAGTGGAAGATATCCAGAGGTTCGTTGACGGTGGCTAGTGGCAAGAAGGTTGGGACACTTTATGTCACCAACGGCACGGAGAACTCTATTGGAGTTGTTGCAGCAGATGTGGACACCAAGTTATGGCATTGTAGACTTGGGCACATGAGTTATCAGGGACTGGAGGTGATGCACCAGTTGGGAAAGCTGCAGGGTCTCAGGAGTGTTGAGATGGACTTCTGTGAGGATTGTGTTCTCGGAAAGCAGAAGCGTGTTTCATTCAACAAAGAAGGTAAACCTCGGAAGCAAGAAAAGCTAGATCTCGTGCACACGGACGTGTGGGGGCCTGCACCAGTTTCTTCCATTGGTGGATCTCAGTACTATGTTACTTTTATTGATGATGCTACCAGGAAGCTTTGGGTGTTCTTCTTGAAGCACAAGTCAGAGGTATTTGGGGTCTTCAGGAGATGGCAGGCGATGGTAGAACTCGAGACAGGAAAGAGGTTGAAATGCCTGAGATCGGACAACGGTGGTGAGTATTGTAGCAGGGAGTTTGAGGACTACTGTGCAGATGCTGGGATCGTCAGGCAGAGGACAGTTCCAGGAACACCACAACAAAATGGAGTTGCTGAAAGGATGAACAGAACAATTAATGAGCGTGCCAGGAGTATGAGGATACATGCTGGATTGCCACAGCAGTTTTGGGCGGAAGCAGTTAACACTGCTGCCTACTTGATCAACAGAGGGCCATCAAAGAAACTTGAATTTGGGATTCCTGAGGAAGCATGGACAGCGAAGAAGATTGATTTGGCGCACTTACGAGTATTCGGTTGTACCAGTTATGTCCATGTTGATTCCAGTCAAAGAAGCAAACTAGACGCCAAATCAAAGAAGTGTATTTTCGTTGGATACGGAGGTCAACAGTTTGGGTACCGGCTTTGGGATCCCGAACACAAGTAGATCATTCGTAGTAATGATATGGTATTCAATGAAAAAATGCAGCAGAGCACTGAATCAGAAACAAAACTTGTTGAGCCGTGTTTTGTGGATCCTGAAGAGGAGTCTACAAATTCTGGTCAGAAGACTCAGTCAGAGCAAGAACCTGAAGCATTGGCACCCCCTCCACAACTAAGAAGGTCCACTCGTAGTACTCATGGGAAGCCTCCTCAAAGGTATGATGGGACTCTTAGTTATTTGCTGCTCACAGATAATGGCGAACCTGAATGCTTCACGGAGGCATTGGAGGTTGATACCAGGAAGGAGTGGGAGTTGGCCATGGATGATGAGATGAAGTCATTGGAGCAGAATCAAACGTGGGATTTGGTGGATCTGCCCAAGGGGAAGAAAGCACTGTCAAACAAATGGATTTACAGGCTGAAGGAAGAGCAAGGCGGGAAGAAGCGATACAAGGCCAGGCTGGTTGTAAAAGGATTTCAGCAGAGAGCAGGTATCGACTTCACAGAGATCTTTTCTCCTGTAGTCAAGATGAGTACTATTCGAGCGGTGCTGAGCATGGTGGCAGTAGAGGATCTTCACTTAGAGCAGCTTGATGTGAAGACGGCCTTTCTCCACGGAGATCTCGATGAGGAGATATATATGCAACAGCTGGAGGGATACATTGCAGCTGGCACGGGTGACTTAGTCTGCAAACTAAAGAAAAGCCTCTATGGTTTGAAACAGGCACCCAGACAATGGTATCTCAAGTTCGATAGTTACATGCTTGAGATAGGATACAAGAGATGTCAGGAGGATCACTGTTGCTACTTCCGGGACTTCGGTACATCTTACATTATCTTGCTATTGTATGTTGATGACATGTTAGTTGCAGGAGCTAGCATGCATGAGATTGCAAAATTGAAGCTGAAGCTGTCAAGAAAATTTGCAATGAAGGATCTAGGAGCAGCAAAACAGATCCTTGGGATGCGGATCAGTAGAGATAGGTCTAAACATATCCTCAGACTATCTCAGGCGGAGTACATCAGCCGAGTACTCAGGAGATTCTGCATGGAGGGTGCCAAACCTGTTGGCACACCGCTGGGTGCCCATTTTAAGCTCTCAAAAGGGCAAAGTCCGAAGACGCGGGTGGAGGAGCTCAATATGTCAAAAATCCCGTATGCATCGGCAGTGGGGAGCTTGATGTACGCTATGGTGTGTACGAGACCAGACATTGCTCAAGCAGTGGGAGTTGTGAGTCGCTTCATGAGCTGCCCAGGCTTGGAGCATTGGCGCGCGGTCAAATGGATACTGAGGTATCTGAAAGGCACTGAGCACATGTCATTGTGCTATGGAGGTTCTGAGATCCGGTTACAGGGCTATGTGGACTCAGACATGGCAGGGGACTTGGACGGCAGGAGAAGCACGACAGGGTACTTGTTCACCTTGGGCAGTGGAGCCGTCAGTTGGATTTCTAGGTTGCAACCAGTTGTTGCATTGTCGACTACGGAGGCGGAGTATGTGGCAGCCACAGAGGCGTGCAAGGAACTAATATGGCTTCAAGGCTTGATGAAGGAGCTTGGGAAGGAACAGAAGGATTGCATGTTATATTCAGACAGTCAAAGTGCAATTCATCTGGCGAAGAATTCAGCTTTTCATTCAAAGACGAAGCATATTGACATACGGTACCACTTCGTGAGGTCATTGCTCGAGCAGGGACTCGTCAAGTTGGAGAAAATTCATACAAGTCAGAATCCTGCAGATATGTTGACGAAGGTCGTCACGGTGGAGAAGCTGAGGAGCTGTTCAGCTTCTGCTGGTCTTCATGCTTGAAGACGTTGAGGAGGCATCATACCGATTTCACTAGGATGATCCAGTTTCAGTGGGAGCACAGAGGAGAACCAAGTAACAAGAGAATATACCCAAGGTCTCCAAGTGGGAGATTGTTGGGGTATGTGGAGACCTTTAGTGATGAAGAGAATTGAAGGAGAATCAATTCTAAATAGTTCCGTCTGGTGGACTGTCGGAGTCGACTCGAGCTACAGTCGAGTCGACTCGGGAACAGTCGAGTCGACTCGAGGTCTGTCGAGTCGACCCGAGAGGAGAAAGCCGCAAAAACCATGTTTCTGTCTGGACTGTCAGAGTCGACTCGAACTACAGTCGAGTCGACTCGGAGCATCGTCGAGTCGACTCGAGATACAGTGGAGTCGACTCGAGATCGTGCCAGTTAAACTGAAAGTTGTTCAGACGTGCCAGAGTCGACTCAGACTTCAGCCGAGTCGACTCGGGCTCGCGGGAAATCATACGGATGAGTTTCTTTTTGGTGTTTTGTTGGCGTTTCGACGGCTATGATCATCTGAAGGTCTTGAGACTATATATAGGACTCATGAGAGCCCTAGGGTTAAAAAAGGTATTGGCCGTATTTTGAGAGAGACTCTTGTTTGTGAGGCTAGGGTTCTAGAGAAGAAGAGGATTGGGATCCTACTTCTTGTGCAAGGGGAATTCTGTGTGAATCTCTTGTAGATCGATCGCTTGTGATCGTTCGGGTGTGTGCTATCTCTGTAATCAGTTCATCCTTATTGAGATTTGGAGCGGTGGAGGACGTAGGCTATTTGTAGCCGAACCTCGTTACATCTTTGTCTTTGCTTTGCTATTTTCTTCCTTCTTCTTCCTTTGATCTTTGATAATCCGTTGCGGTGCTCAAGTGTTTTACCCTACTGATACCAAGGGGTAATCTTTTGCCCTTCGTAGGCGGAGCGAAGAGGTGATCCTTGAGTCCGGAGTCGAGGGAGCGAGAGAGTGCTTATCCGTTTGTATCTCTCTTGCTTGTCCGACGTCGGTGGCGGCGCTGGTGTGAGTGGGTTCCGGCGTGGGCGACGACAACATAGATTGAACCCAATTGATTCATGATTTGGACTAAACCAAATAGGAGCCCTAGATGCCTTTATAAGGCTTTGAAAGGAGGTGCCCTAATGATAAGTGAAGCCCTCCTCCTCTCCATCACGTGGCCACCCTCTCCCTCCCTTGGTTCAGCCGCCAGCAAGAAGAAGGGAAAAAGAAGCCATGGCGCCCTCCTCTTCCTCCTTTCCTCCTTCCAACGCAGGGAAAAGAAAGTAGGCTGCAGGGGCTTTGCTTCTTCCTCTTCTTCTTCCTTCTTCTTCCTCCTCTCAAGTACATTCATGAGTTGAAAGAAAGAGAGGAGATCAGCCATCAAAGTTATCTCTGCAAGGGAGCTAGCACCCCGGGGAGATAGAAAGCTTGGATCGGTTTTCTGCTTCGTGTGGATACCCGTAGAGGCCGGGCACTTGAACGGCTTCAAGCGAACCTTCATCCTAAACCACGATCATCAGTTTGCGGTGATCATCTATCCGCACAAAGGTGAAGATCTGATCTTCTAATGTTATTTAAAAGTTTTTAATCTTTATCTATCTACGAACGGTTTTTAAACAACGTTCATGCGATGAACGGTTGATCCCGCACATGCCTCTTCCGCTACATCTGAAATTTTTGAATTTCAGTGGCATGATCGGGGTTTTCTAACAGTGGTATCAGAGCTTAGGCTTCGTAGATTAAGGTAAGGATTAATTATTAATAGGCTTATTAGATCTGAAAATTGAAAGATTATGCATGCTGAAAATTTTCTGCATGCAGATTTTTCTAGGGTGCTGATTTTTGTATGCTGATTTTTATGTGATAAAAAGATGATTCTAATTGAATTGTTAATGGGATTACAAAGTTTAGAATCATGATTAGCATGATCAGCAACCTATGTCATAAGATAATCAATTAGTTTTCAGATCTGAAAATTATAATTGCTGCATGTGGTGATGATCATAGGATTCAAACCCTTTTGGTATCAAATATAAAGACCTGCGATGTGATCTGCAATGTCATGTAATTTTTTAGATGCTTGCATGCATCTTATTTGATATTTTGAGAGGCCTGCGTGCCTCCTAAAAGTGAGATGTAATTTATTTTTATTTTTATTTTATATCTGGTTGTATTTCTGTGATGTGATGTACGTCAACGATCAAGTCGAAGACAAGGCATGAGATGAACAGGGGTCTAAGCGGTTGATGGCGATTGGATCAAGAGTTGGTCAAGGATCGAATCAAGGAGGCTTGGAACCAATTCAAGAGTTGAAGACCAGTTGATCGATTGACGTGCATGTGCTTGTAATACGACCTAACTAGAATCCATGATCATCACCTATTTAAAGTTTAGCTTTAATTATTGCTGCGATTATAACTGCCTGCAATGTGCCGTTTGCATGTGATGTGAATGAGAGTTGGGTAGATAGGTTTACATGTGATGTAGCAAACCCAATTGAGACCTAAATTAAAACCTCCTCAATCAAGTCGAGAGTGAACCGACATGAGCAAGTCATATTAGATTAATTGATCTAATTGGTATCTAGGAAAGCATGAAAGGTGGTTACTTAATTAGGACCTTACTCTCTGAGTGAGGGGAGCCTCCCACCTGCTTACCTGGCCAATTGTTCGATTACCTCTTATGAAGAGCTCAAGTTGCAAACACTAAGACCTGATTAACCAATATTAAGTCAATAGGTCTTCCACTATAGTAGAGCTGCTAAGGTCTTTCTGATGTTGATTTGTCTCGGCTGGATACAGTGGTCAAGTTGCATCGGGGGGCTGGACCTCTCTATAGACATGAGATGTTGTAGGATAAAGGTGGGGTTGGGCACCAATAACTGTTAGGTGAGGACCCAATGACGACTTTATTCCTACGGTTATACGGTGGGTCTGACTTAACTAAGAAATGGGACCAATAACTGTTAGGTGAGGTCTTCATGGCTTAGAGACCAAGTTACACTGCAACATGCTTGAGAAGCATTGTACAAGAGTTGTACATTCATCAATCTATGTGTCACCAATAACTGTTAGGTGAGGTGGCATGTAAATCGATGGGACCGCAGTACCCACTAGAAACCCTAGTCGTGTGGGATTTCCGTTTTCCTACCAGGGGAGTGTGAGAAATTCGAAAAAATAGTGGGAGTTACATTTGTTCTAAAAGACCTTAGAACAGATTAGGATCAAGTACAAAAGTCTAACTAGAATCTTTACTCTCTGAGGATTATAAAATCAGCTTCTAGACTCTTAACTCATATCCTATGGAACAACCGTTTGACCAAACCCAATTATAAAGATTGGCTCAGCAAATTTCAAAAATAGTTTTGAATTGTGAGAAATTCGGGTATATACTAGACCATGGAATCCCCATGTTACCAATCCGTCCGATCACTGATCAGCGTAAGATGCTTGTTAAGAGGACGAACAATGACAATAAAGTTAGGTGCTGCACAATGGCATCCATGTCCAATGCATTACAATGCCAGCATGAGAACATGAAGACTGCCAGGGACATATTAAATCACCTGCAAGAGTTGTATGGTGATCAGAGTCGCGCAGCATGTTTTGAAGTGTCCAAGAGGCTCTTTAAGACAAAGATGCGTGAGGGGCAGTCTGTCCACGATCATGGTTTGACCATGATAAAGAACTTGAAGAAGCTTGAGAAGCTCGGCATGACCATGCACAAGGAATTGCAAACGGATTTGATCCCACAATTCCTTCTAGCTTCATATGAATAGTTTATAGTAAATTACCATATGAACAAGGTTGTATGCACTAAAATAGAATTGTTAAATAAATTGGTAACTACCTTAGGGACCTTGAAGAAGTTCAAGGGGCATCGTTTTTACTGTCAAGTTGGTTTCTACTTTCAAGAGAGAGTCTATTTGGAAAAAGAAGAAGCCTGCGAAGAAGCAGAAGACTAAGAAAACACCAAGTAAGGAAGTTTCAAGAAAAAGGCCAATTGCAAGGAAAAGTGTTTTCATTGCATCATGGACGGCCATTGGAAGAGGAACTGTCCTACATACATGGGAAGCATAAAGAACATAAAGGGTGACAGACCTTCAGAAGGTATGTCAGAAATGCTCAGGATACTTAGGGACTGTTACCTATTGCTAGCAGAAATTTGATTTTTGTATTTTATTTAGCATAGAAAGATTTTTATTTGAAAAAATAGATTGATTCAACATGGTTTTATGATTGACAGTCTCTATCACATACATATGGATGTAACTGTGAATATATCTGAGCAAACAGTGAATACCATAGGATCTAATAGATCCAAAAATGAGATAAATCTAAAGTATTTGTGGCACCTCAGGCTTGGCCATATAGGAGAAGATAGAATAAACAAATTGGAGAAACATGAGCTTTTGGGCTCATTGACTTCCGAGTCATATTTGATTTGTGAATTCTGCCTTCAAGGAAAGATGGCCAAATTATCCTTTGTAGGACACAGGGAGGTCCACTGAAATACTTACCCTAGTACACACTGATGTGTGTGGCCCATTCGATGTGCAGGCTAGGGGTTGTAATTTTTACTTCATTTTACCGATGATTACTCACGGTATGGATATGTGTATGAGACACAAATATGAAACTTTTGAAAGGTTCAAAAAGCTTAGATATGAAGTAGAAAAATAAAGCACAAAAACTCATTAAGGTTCTTCGATCAGATCGAGGAAGTGAATACCTTAATGGAGAGTTCCGTGATTATCTCAAGGAGAATGGTATAGTTTTATAATGGACTCCTTCTGGTACACCTCAGTTCAACGGAGTGTCGGAGAGGAGGAATCGGACTCTATTGGATATGGTCCGATCCATGATGAGCTTCACTGATTTACCCTTGTTTCTTTAGATAGATGCCCTATTTTCAGTTATTTACTTATTGAATAGAGTTCCCTCTAAAACCGTTCCTACCACACCGTATGAGATATAGCATGGTAAGAAACCAAGTCTTGGTCATCTCAAGATTTGGAGATGTCCGGCCCACGTCAAGAGACTACAGGCGGACAAACTAGAGGCTAGGACCATAAGTGCTCGTTTTATATGATATCCTAAAGAGTCATTAGGATACAATTTTTACGTCTCAGAGGATCACAATGTGTTTGTGAGCCATCATGCCATCTTCTTGGAAAAACAGTTTATCCTTGATAGAGGCAGTGGGAGGAAAATTGAGCTTGAAGAGAAAGTCTCTGAAAAGCAACGAGTCATGGATCCTATCAAACCCATTCATACAGAGCCAGTACACGATGTCCCTCAACCACCTCGCAGATCTAGTAGGGTCTCCCATCCTCCCGATAGATACTTAGGTATACTACAAGAGGATACCGAGAAAATGTTCCTAGTGGGAGATAGGGATCACATACAGGATCCCAAAACCTACAACGAGGCGATATCTGATGTCGATTCCGAGAAATGGTTGGAAGCTATGAAGTCAGAGTTAGACTCCATGCATTCCAATCAAGTCTGGACCTTAGTAGATCCACCAGAAGGTATTGTACCTATTGGATGCAAATGGATCTACAAAAGGAAGATAGGTTCGGATGGAGAGGTAGAGACCTATAAGGCAAAGCTTGTGGCGAAAGGGTATAGTCAGCACGAGGGCATTGACTATCAAGAGACCTTTTCACCTGTAGCCATGCTGAAATCCATCCGAACATTGCTTGCCATTGCAGCATTTCATGATTATGAAACCTGGCAGATGGATGTGAAAACAGCTTTCCTGAATGGATATCTTGATGAAGACATCTATATGGAACAGCCTTTGGGTTTCACTTCCAGTGATGGAGATCACAAGGTCTGCAAGCTGCAAAGGTCCATCTATGGACTAAAGCAAGCATCTCGGAGTGGGAACACTCGTTTCGATGACGCAATCAAAACGTTTGATTTCATCAAAAACGAAGAGGAACCGTGTGTTTACAAAAGGGTTAGTGGGAACGCTGTCGTATTTCTCGTACTGTACGTGGATGACATCCTACTGATAGGGAATGATATTCCCATACTAACCTCGGTCAAGGTCTGGTTGTCAAAAAGGTTCTCCATGAAAGACCTTGGGGAAGCATCCTATATTTTGGGAATAAAGGTCTATAGAGATAGATCTAAAAGGATGCTTGGCCTATCACAGAAGATATACATAGAGGAAGTGCTGAAAAGGTTCAGCATGGAAAACTCTAAAAAGGGTCTCTTACCCCTAAGGCATGGAATTAATCTCTCCAAGAAGATGTGCCCTAACACATCTGAAGAGATTCAACGCATGAGCAAGATCCCCTATGCATCAGCAATAGGGAGCCTCATGTATGCCATGCTATGTACATGACTTGATATAGTACATGCTGTGAATGTCACGAGCATATGTCAATCAGATCCAGGCAAAAAGCACTGGATAGCTGTGAAGAACAGTCTTAAGTACTTGAGAAGAACTAAGGACATGTTCTTGGTCTTTGGGAGAAGATCAGAGTTGAAGGTAGAAGGATGCACACATATTGATGATAGAAAGTCTACATCAGAATATGTGCAATGGTGGTTCAGTAAATTGGAAGAGTTCCAAACAACCGATCATTATAGATTCTACCTTAGAAGCTGAATGTTAAGCCGTATCTAAGGGTGCAGTGGAAACCTTCTGGTTAAAAGTTCATTGCAGAGTTAGGTGTAATGTCATTAGATGCCATAACACTTTACTGCGATAACATTGGCACCATAGCACTAGCTATGGAGCCAAGGTCTCATCAGAAGTCCAAGCATATAGAGCGGCGCTTCCACCTCATACGCGACTATGTTGAGAAGAAATATATAAAGGTGCAGAGAGTAGACTCCGCGGATAACGTGGCAGACCCGTTCACTAAGCAGCTAAGTCAGCAAAAGTCTGAAGCCCACCTTAAGAAGATGGGGCTTAGATATATGACTGATTGGCTTTAGTGCAAGTGGGAGATTGTTAGATGTATGCCCTAGAAGCCAATCTGGCTGACACATTGTTAATTCTAGGGACATAATTTTGTACTTGACTATTTATTATTGAATAAATAAAAGGCATCTTTTCATTTATATTAATTATGTGTCTATGAATCGTCCAAGAAATTAATAAGATGATGATGCATATTCTCAAGAGTTGAGAATTTGAGCCATGTATCATTGGTGATTAATTTCTAAATGCTCCTGATCAATGGATCATCACGAGGACGGTGATCGATCCGATCAGTGCACAGATCACTTTCCTTCTGGATGGACGAGACTTGAGTCCACAGTGTAGGGACACTGAAGTGATAGTGCAGGTGCTTGTTAGAGAACAAGGGTACTGAGCGTGACCAAGACAAGAAGTTACTTGGACGTCTATCCACTCGTCAGTGACTTGCTTGATGTTGCAATAGTATGACTGGTCTTTTGACCTGCGGTGCTTCGGCTACTCACAGTGAGGTTATTGTAGTTTGACTACACGTATACATGGTCTCTAGTCATATGGGTCCTTGTAGTGTAGATTAGCTGCAGTAAGTTCACTGTAGGAGTAGGGTATGCACTTACATGGAATCTATCGACCTTGATAGAAGAGAAGTGATCCTATGTGATTTGTTAGACTGAGTTCTAAGACTTTAGCCAGGGCAGTAATATAAAGTGGAGAAAGAGTTTTCCACTAACGAACTCGAGTCAAATAAATCTTGACATATGACAGACGAAGGGGTTTGACGAGTTATCCATGACCTCCGTCCTGTAGGGATCCACGATAGAAGGACTGTATCACATGATAACTGCACCTAGAGGTTCATCATTCTATTCTGCTGGGTAGCCACTACATGCTGCTAGGTGTCACTGGTGGATGGTGGGACTCATAGGGATTATCTCGATGATCGATAAGCCCTAATGAGTAGAGTTGGAATCGTTCCGACCCATTGAAAGGAGTTTTCAATGATATTGTGATAGAGATCACAATATATCTCACTACCAGTCAGAGTAGAACCTATGGGGTCACACACACTAGAGGCATTGACCGATCCGATGGTTGAATCGTGATTAGGAATCACAAGTAATCAATTCGATTGATAATAAGCTGAAGAAGGAACAAAGAGAATTAATTAATTGGACTTAAAACAAGAATCCTACTTGGAGTAGGATTCCTAGAGTCCTAATTGGATTAGGACTAGGAATCCTACTTGGACTGAGATTCCTACTTGGACTGGGATTCCTACTTGGACTGGAAATCCTATTTGGAGTAGGACTAGGATTCCTACTTGGAGTAGGATTCCTACAATCCTAATTAGATTAGGAGTTTTGAATTAAATTTGGATTCCTACTTGGAGTAGGATTCCTAGAGTCCTAATCGGATTAGGACTTCGAATTCAAATTAGAGTCCTAATTGGATTAGGACTAGAATTAAACAAGTCCTAATTGGATTAGGATTTCTTAAGTCCTAATTAATTATTGATCTAATGAATCAACATGACTCCTAATTGGATTAGGATTGAAGAGTTCAATTGAGTCATGGTTCATTCAAGTTCTAATTGGATTAGGACTAGCATAGATTGAATCCAATTGATTCATGATTTGGACTAAACCAAATAGGAGCCCTAGATGCCTTTATAAGGCTTTGAAAGGAGGTGCCCTAATGATAAGTGAAGCCCTCCTCCTCTCCATCACGTGACCACCCTCTCCCTCCCTTGGTTCAGCCGCCAGCAAGAAGAAGGGAAAAAGAAGCCATGGCGCCCTCCTCTTCCTCCTTTCCTCCTTCCAACGTAGGAAAAAGAAAGTAGGCTGCAGGGGCTTTGCTTCTTCCTCTTCTTCTTCCTTCTTCTTCCTCCTCTCAAGTACATTCATGAGTTGAAAGAAAGAGAGGAGATCAGCCATCAAAGTTATCTCTGCAAGGGAGCTAGCACCCCGGGGAGATAGAAAGCTTGGATCGGTTTTCTGCTTCGTGTGGATACCCGTAGAGGCCGGGCACTTGAACGGCTTCAAGCGAACCTTCATCCTAAACCACGATCATCAGTTTGCGGTGATCATCTACCCGCACAAAGGTGAAGATCTGATCTTCTAATGTTATTTAAAAGTTTTTAATCCTTATCTATCTACGAACGGTTTTTAAACAACGTTCATGCGATGAACGGTTGATCCCGCACATGCCTCTTCCGCTACATCTGAAATTTTTGAATTTCAGCGGCATGATCGGGGTTTTCTAACAGAATATGGATATACCAATATCCGAGCCATATCCGATCGAATATTTGCCCTAGTCGAATCCTATCTCTAAACCCATAACCCATCCTAGGTAAGTGGCTAACCTAATTAACTTGTTAAGTTTTAATCCAAGTCCTCACTTCGCCTAGCTACATGTTCTTACAGTTTTCACTCACAATGTAATATACTACATGCCCTATCTCCATCAATCTAGACCCTTCTCTCCTCTTTAGGTCTCCCCATCATTGTGGTCTATGAACAGACCATAGCCAAAGTGGCAAGAGAACAATAGATAACATTGGCACCCCCTACAACACCAGCAATACCTTTGTGGTGGCGCTCCACCTCCTAGCATCAACCTGGCCCCAAAAACACCAACATCTTTGGTTGCTTCTCCTCCCTTCGTATCCTCCTAGGAGGTCCTTCCTTGCTAGCAATCTCACCCACCTCCCTAATAACAGCCCCATGATGGGGCATTGGTTCCCTAGTTTTAGCTTAGTAGGCCCTATCCTTGCTTGGAACTTCGGCCTCCTCACTAGCACCCTCGTGGCCCTCCTCCCTTCATGTCCTCCACTCCAGCAACAACCCTCTGTCATCACTCGAGTTAGATCATGGTGGGCCCAATTAGGCTTTAGGGTTGGGCATGGGTTTGGGCTTGGTTAGGCCCCAACAAAATTTTTTGGGCTTAGGCTTAAGTTGAATCCTTGAAATTCTTTTGGCCCTGAGTAGGGTTCTAGCTCGAAATATATACCCAATTTTAGTGAGATAAACTGCATTTGGTGAATCATTAGCTTTTAATCATTAGGTTCCATTAAGCCTTTGATTTGTAATTGAATATAGAAACTCTCGAATATATACACACATATATACATATTCCACATATATTTATATATACTTTTTAATGTAGAATAACAAAGTTTTGTTTGAATACAACATGGAAATGCATTTATAGCTTCTTTATTTAAAATATCCACTGGAGATGAAATTTTTCCATCTACACTATAATATGCGCTATGAATTAAGCATATTTTGCTGAACATTGAACCACCAAATTTCTTGACTTCCTCGCGTGGAAGAACTTGTAGCTTTTAAATAGGAAATTTTTATTCTTTACATCCTTAATTATCAATCTATTATGAGAAATATTATCTTCTTGTTGCTTTATCTCTTTGATCATCAATTATCAATCTCCATCAATTTCAGAATCTTTTATGCCTAAATTTAATCCAAAAGTACATGCATTGTATATTTAGAGAGAGTATAGTAATATGCTCCACTCTATCTATAAATGCCCCTTGGAGGGCTAGCCATCGGTAATGGAGTTACCATTTATTATTTTAAACAAGGGAGAAAAATAGAAAACTCTAATCTAAAAGAATCAAAAAAGGTATAAAAGGAAACCAGAGGAAGGGTAAAGCCAAGGGGATTACTAGGGAAAGGCACCACTCCCAAGACAACCTCAACTAACTTGGTATTTAATCCTCTTTTTAATCCTCTCTTCATATCCATTAACTAATAGAGTCTTACGACCTCAATTCCATCCTAACCCTTAGATCCCATCGAATTAAATCATGGCCATTGAACTAATCCCTCTCTCTTTTTACAAGCCTAGCCTTCTAAAAGAACATACCCTAAGAAATGCATCCTGCAATCATCTCAACCTTTTATTTGTACTACAATCTTCCTTCCAATCTAAGAACAATGAGAAGAGATCAACTAATCACTAACTGCTCACCCTAGATGTGTCCATGTTTATTCCTCTAATGGAAGTATTTACCATTGTTTGGAAGGAAACAAGTAGATAGCAATACTCTAATTCTTGAGTTTTTCACTTAGGTACTATTAGTGTTTACTCCTAGCCTATTAATATTTATCATGGATAATTAGTATTTACTCATTCAGGATAAAAATTGTATTATATTGCTACATGGTAAGTAATTACCCAAGAGCAAAAGTTAAGAAAAAAAAATGAATTTACAACTTTGGAAAAAAATTGTGCATTAACTATCCAAGACTTGATGCCTTCTCGAAAGATACCATTACAACAAAATTTACAAGTATAGAGTGTCGATATCCAATATAGAAAAGATCCAACAAAATTTTATGCATTTCATCATATATCTATTATAAGCTTATGATCTAATACTCTGGTGATCCTTCAAGCTCATCATCATATTATTGTTCACTGGAAGAATCCTCACTAGTATAGTTTTCTAGATCAAGATCCAAATCAAGCTCACTGTAGTTTGATTTGCTTATGCAATTTTCTATAGTACATGCATGTTCCCATCCGTCACCTTTTTTGTAACCTTGAAGGATTTTGACAAAACTAAGCTGCAATCCTCCTACAATTATTCTTTTGGTCAGTTTCATCTTTTAAAACATAAGTCCTCTCCTTGTTACATTGGAAGTAATGGACACAAGTTAATCTAATGGAGTTCCATTTTGCTACTCCAAATCAACTAAAGGCTTTCATAATAGAGTTTACCATGGAGAGTGATGGGGAGGCAGAGCTGTGGAAAAAAGGAAGAGAGAGAGGCAAGAAAAATAGAAAAAGAGAGGAAAGTGAAATGATAGAAGAAGGAAGAGAGGGAGGCAGAGCAAGGGAAGAAGGAGAATAAACAAGAGAAAGAGAAGGGGTTAAGAGAGAAAGGAGTAGAGAGTGGACGTCTAATGAGAGAGAGAAAAAAAGAAAGAACTAGGAATGGGCACTTCTCAATTGATTGGTGCGGGCATGGGTGGCGCGCAAACCATCCCATTAATGCTCTCTCTCTTGGATGCAACGGCAGGTGTAGCTATTAACAAAGTTACCCAGATTTAGGATGTATGCCGATCCAACAATGGAGAGGAGACCGGTTCCAGGCTTGACCAAGTGTAACCAAGTCTATCTCTCTATATCCAAGTTGGAAGCTCAACAACATTTTGGATGCCGAGTTTATGCAAGCAATCATCTTTTCCGATTATTTGTTCTAATATTAACATATGGTTAGATTATATCATAGAAAACCAAATGCTATATTTTTCTTTTCATAAGATTTTCATTGATGAGTGTTTTGCATGCTTTTTGTATTTATTGTTTGCATTTTATTCTATTCCAACATTAGTTTTGAAAATAGATATCATGCATCAATTATTTTCATGCGATTGTGGTTAGGATAACCTATGGTTTTTTCGAGAAACCATTATAGTTTATTTATTTATTATGATTGGTTCAACTAATAGAATGTACTGAAGAAATGTTATTTCTATTCTATATTTTTATTGTTTTGTATACAAGATAATGATTGCAGACAAGGATGACCTATGAGGTATAGGCTTGGAGCTCTACCTAGCAGTGATTGTGTAAGGTAATTATTTCATTAATTTTTTTTTTATATCTATTATGGTGTTTTAGTGTATTTGTTATCTATCTTTTCGTATTATACATTAATGGTATTTATATATAGTTGTTATATGTAAATATGATATGATACTCTCATTGTTTATGTTTGGTCATCTTTTCATCTTTCTCATAGATATTGCCTTTCACAAGTTTTTGGGATAGTGATTTTGCAATTGATCTATTTTATAGATATTGAATTGTTTATAGCAAAACTACTACTTGAATTTGATTATTGTCTTTTGTAGCTTGTTTGTACTGAATATTTTCATTTCTTTTATCTGTCTGATTGGCATCAAATGAGGATAGTGAAGTAGCATGATCAGATTCGCCAACTCACTGCCAATGTAGCAACTTTGACACCTCCTCGATGTAACCAGATCGAACCAAGCTTCGGCAATGACTAGTTTATCAAGCCGAGCAAAGTAGAGGCAACTGACCTCCAAAGTCAAGCTCCCCCATTTCTCCAGGGCCCTCTCACCTTGAACAATGTTCAAAGTTGCAAATTACAACTACCGCCACACTCCCAAATGGTTCCAATGATCTTATCACGTGCTAGGCGGTTCTGTTATAGTATGATTCCAAGTTTGTTAGGATATAATCTCTGAAGATTCGAGATCCTAGCTATAAATAAACTAAGGACCCTCCATGAATGGTAACTAGCCAATCCTCAACTAAACAAGACTTTGTCTCTCTATTTTTCCTCCTTCCTTCCCACTCAACCACTCTCTCTTAAATTAAGTATCGAAAGGCCCGACCGAAGCAAAGCTTTGGTGAGTCCTCTGACATTGTTTGTTATCTTGAAGGTCCATAGAGGCATCCTAAGTCAGCGATATGAGATCAACGGCAATAGCTTGGCGCCATGGGAAAGCAAACAAAAAACCATGCCACCAAGAAGGAGGAACCCATCTATTCACTGAGAGAGGACACCCTAAAAGAATCCCACCTTCCTCTGTTGTAGTTGTCAACTCCTTCACCTCAACCATTCCTTAGAATGCTGGTGACCACGGAGCAGTTTGACCAGCTTCAACAGCAAATCCAAGCCCTAACTAATCTAGTTAGGGGCTTGGTTTTGAAGGGGAAGCTCTAGCTGACGGAACCCTCCAAAGACCCATTGGATCGATAGCCAGAACCTAGCTGGAGGAACGCCACTACCTCAGACCTAAAACTCTAAAAGTTTGAAGATTTACTATCACTAAAATCTTGCTCTTTATTTCAAGAATGTACATCCTCCACTTCACCCCATTAATGGAAGAACAATTCTTTCTTATTTCTTGCAGTTCAAAATTTTTGTGAAGTAGAGAAAGTCTGGCAAACTTTTCCACTGTAAGGAGCATGCGAATAAGGAATGTCGGCCTTCCGCAACCACCAACAAACAAGGTAGCACGGCTGTCCTGAAGAACAAATCTTTGGTTGGGCAAACTTTGTTGCTCCAAGGTTTAGGGTCTCAGGAGGTATGTCTCTATCACATCCATCAACCAGAACGGTAACCAAGCTACCCAAGGTCGAAAGCTATGGTTAGGCAAACTTTGTCGTCCTTCGGAGTTTGGGGTCCAAGGAGATACATCTCTATCGCTACCTTCGACCATAGTGGCACTCTGGTTGGGCCAACTTTGCTTTCCTCTAGATATGGGGTTCGAGAATATTCAGCTCCATCGCATTCATCAACCATGAGCTATGCCTCCCAAGAAAAAAAATTGTGGTTGTACCAACTTTGCCGCTCGACAGTTTGGATTCCAAGGAGATCCATTTCTATTGCAACGATCAACTAGAGTGGTAACCTAGTTATCCAAAGCTTAGGACTATGTTTGGACCAACTTTGCAACCCTCTGGGTTTGGTGTCTGAGGAGATTCATCTCCATTATAGCCATCAACCATGGTGGAAGCAAGACTGCCCATCCTGATCCTCCTTAGCCTAATCCCCTAGCGAGTAGGACCGAAGGCCTACCTAAAGGCATAAGATAACCGCGGCAGTACGAAGACCACCATGGTGGGAATAAAAGTGCAATGGCCAAAGCAAGACTCAAAGCATGACTAAGCTTAAAGCTTCATCAAGCAAGATGATTTCAAAGACTTTGTTAGTGCGAGCTTGTCCTAAGGGACCAACCCAAACAAAGGTTTGCCTAAATACTCATATGTATTCCTGCTTGGTCATCGAAACTTGCTATACTTAGCAAAGATTTTCTATCATCCATTAAAAAAGGGAAAGCAAAATGCATGCACGAGAAAAGCACACTTCATTAATGTTTAGAAAAAGGCTTGTTACAAGAAGGTAGGAAGATGATCCTAGGCCAAGGATTACATTAACGAAAATAAAACAAAACTAAAGAGGAACTTCAACCCTCAATGGTTCCCTCGTCAAGTGCCTCCACCACCTCGATGGTCGGTTCTGATATCGGCTCTACAATCACCACCTGTGTAGAAGGCTCCTCGGGCACTAGCCCCTTGGCAACTAGCTCCGCAGTAGTTAGCATCTCGGTGGTAGGCTCTTCGACCAAAGGCTCCCTAACAAAGGGCCCCACTATGGCTTCCATCTCTTCCATGGAGAACATTGGCTCCTCCAGAGGATGCTCGATGAATGAATGCCACTAAAACTCCTGCCTCAGATGTTCAAGATCGCAGCAAGCATCCAATAGACTGAGTCTTCCCTTAGGAAAAGGACTTTGGCTTGCTCGCGATAGAACTCAAAACACCCTATGTTTTCCTGACGGGTACTCTGGCTTCAGGAAGAAGTTCTCCCTCTCAAGGTGCCCAAGGTGGAAGTCTTGCTCCTCATCCTCCTTCCTAGATTTCTCAGTCTCTATATTTGTTGCTCTGTCCCAGCCTAACCCTCATCCAACTAAGGATCCATACTCTATAGGCAGTGTTTTAGAGCCTTGATGTCATAAGCAGCCTGCAAAAGGAATTGTCAGATCACTTCAACCTCAATCACTTGAACAAAAGTACAATAAAGAAGATCGACACTCATTATCATGGCCACATGGATTGTCATGAGCCCGAGCTCGAGGGTCTGCATCTCCCCTATCTTAGCTTAGTCTTGGAGGGAGAAATTCATCTAAAAAATAGCATCATCTATCTTGGGGTCATCTGTGATGGACCTCTCGGTCACCAATCGGTCCACCTAGCCTTCAAGAAATTCAAGCTTGACTCTGGCACCTCAGAACTTGGACCTCAACCTTAGATCTTAAGGCCCTCTCACTACAGGCCTCAGACTCAAAAGGCCCCCTATTGTGAAGCTTGAACCTCACTCCTCACTTAGTGGATGAGATTAGAATTGGAGGACTCTAGCACACCCTCCTCACGAGTTAACAAAATTTAAACATCCCATGGTTGTGTAGGATATTGTTCGAGTCGTTGCTCCCCCCAAGGCATAAGAAGAAACAGCTTCAATCTTTTGAAGGAAGGCCTGGCTAAGGGGGCTTTCGCTGCCCTTTTCTTTACCTCTGGGCAGCCTTCATCAAATCCTCCCTACATGGGGCCATCTCTGTCTTTGTAACAAAAATCATCTCAGTAATGTAAGGGCCAGCTGTAGCTTGGCCTTGTAGCTAAAATAAGGCTCAAAGGCCAAATCAAAAAAAAGGGGGGTAGAGCCCCTATTTCAAAAAAATGTAGGAAACTCTTGTTTTCCTATTTTCAGGCCCTTTTTTTTCTTGTTTTCTTGTTTTTTTGCCATCAAGTCACCACCTCCAACTATCGACCATGACCCTTGAAACAGTCTCTAGCAATCTCAACCTCTCGTCCCTCTTCTAAGAGAAATGGTAAAGCATCTCTCTTTCTCTCTCTTCTTCTATCTTCTTCTTCTCTCTCTTCTTTCTCTTTCTCTCTCTAGTAGATCCATGGTTCCCAATAGAGGGTCCTGTCTTCCTTCTCCTAAAAGGATCCAAGTTGACCCAGTGAAGGAAGCCTTGAACAGCACTAGTACCCTAGCGGCATGTCAGCCCCATCACCTCGACCCTTGTTGAGTATCCCTGAAACTTACTATTGATGATCTCTATCGAATAATATTAGCCTTGATCAAGTCCCTACTTTAGGACTCATTGATCAGGTCACTTAGATCCGATCGACTAAAGCTGTCGAACACTGGCCAATCATCCCCATGCTCTCTATTAAAACTTTAATACTATCTAAGTTATTGAATAGGAATTAATTGCACTCTGTATAAATTTTAATAGGTTCGAGTGATTCGCTTAATTGAATTTTGAAGATTCAAAGCATAAAGAAGCAAGTAAGCTTTACACTCCTTAATAGTTTTCAAATTTGTAAGTAACACTGATATTCCTTACTAGTTTTTGATTACTGGTTGTTTTTTATACTTAAAATTGTATAAAAGATGAGATGATATTGGCATTAATGATTTCATGTTTTTTCTTAAAATTAAATATCGAGCATATGATATAATGGAACTCATGATTTATCTCAAAATAATGATTTCTTGAATATTTTAATATTAATAACTTGTTTATGAAATATGAACTCCATGTTTATGAAATTCATATTTTTGTTATTAAAAAAATGATTTCATGGTTGTTCGACTATCAAAGACTAATTTATGGACTCCAAACTCTATAAATCCATTGAGTGTCTTTCAACTTATTTCTTCATGTATGATTTAAGAACATATATTTTTAAAAATATAATTTAAAAAAATATAATTTAAGAAATATGATTTAAGAAATATGATTATAGGCTTTTAGATAGCTAGTATGGCTCTCGCCAGCAAATTATAGTAGCCTGGCATATGACCCTACCAACATGTTATAGTTGCTTGGTATATGACCCTTGTCAGCACGTTATAGTAGCTTGGCATACGACCCTCGTTAACAAATTTTCGTAGTTGGCATATGATCCTTACCAGTGGGTTATAGTAGCCTGGCATACAGTCCTTGCCAATGGGTTATAGTAATTGGCATGATTTTGATTACGGCCTTGTCACAGGTATAAGGTAAACTTAGCATTTAGTTTGAGAGAATTATTATAAATTATGATATGAAAAAATGACAAAAGATTTAAAATTTTATTTGTGAAATATGCTTACAACCATGTTTATAAAAATATTCAAAATTTATGCATGCATGATTAGCTTTATGACTTGCTTTATCATATCGTATTATGAAATATTTTATTTTGCAATAAAAGTTATTTCTTTAACTGATGTATTGATTCATGTGAAAAATTATGGTTGATCTGATAAGGTAGTGTAAGATTTACTTACTGAGATATATAGCTACATGTCCTCTTATTATTTTTTTCAGATGAATAGGGTCACTAGAAATGAGGAATGGTCTAGTCTTGAAGTTTGTGTTAAGAAGCATTGCAGCAGAATTTTAGTTTGTTAGCTAATTATTGATTATTTGATGATTTTATGAAATGATAAGATTATGGATTTTTTGAACATTTGAGAATTTTGGGTTTAAAAGCTCTATACCATTAATGAAAGACATTGGAGCACTATTATTATATTTTGTAAGAGCTGAATTTTAATATAGGTTTCTATGATTGGCTTCGTATTATCGTGAGCGGTACCCCACGGTAGCATGGCCATGTTATATCCCAAATTTGGAGCATGGAAGGTAAGATACTACAAAACCAAGGTAAAAAGGATAAATAAAGAAAAAGACCAAATTGATGGTGGTTTACCTAAAGACCCAGAGTCGACGAAGCCAACTCAGACCCGGTTCTCAGTCGAGAAGTGCTGATCAAACCTTAGCGCTCTCCTAGTGCTCCAATAAGTGCATCCTATTGTGCATGCCCATAACTGATCTAGTCGGAGAGAAAAAAGATTTTCTTCAATTCCCTAAACTCGAATCTCTCAAAAGAAAAACTAGAAAAAGATAGAAGAATTGTGAAAGCAGAACTTAAGCCCTCTTTTTTTCATTGATGATTAAAAAATCGAGATACATAGCCTCTAATTCTAATTCATTGGTGAGGTCCGTCCTTGTACAATTTGAATTAGAATTTTCTTTCTAATTCTAATAGAACTCTCTTTTCTACAATGTACATCGCTAGTAAAAATATTGTAAAAAAAAGATAAAATTCTTAAGAATGTAGATCTTGACTTCTACATCAACTCTACCTTTTATTACTTTGCTTGATTCTTCTTGGATAGAAAGCTACACCCAATTAAAGTTTTACCCAAAAAAAAAACTTTTAGTTTGACCGGCCTGTATTAGGCCCTAAATGATGAATTTAAGCTCGATCGCTAGGAGTATCGCCCCATCATGGGTGTGGCATCACATTGTATATCTCAAAAAATTATTCAATTTATATAAAAAAAATCATCTCAATCAGACATCGTATGAACAAGTTATGGCCTCCAAAAGTTTGGCTTGCGACTTGGTTTTTTAATGTGGCTGATTTCATTTCTAAACCCTATCCAGCTCTGCTCGTGGTGGCCAAAGTGGTCCACATTGAATTTGAAAATTCTCTTGGATTAGTAACAGGCCCCCAGCTGGTCGAAAGAGACCATAGGCCGGAAGAGGAGATGGCCAGGAAATAACAATCCTTCCATCCATGGATGGAAGTAGGGTTATCCGATAAAATCCTGATTCTCTTCCTCGTGGTTACATGCCACTAGCCATCCTCAATGAGGTGTTTTTTAAAAATAAAATGAGACCTAAAAATATCTATACCAAGCCTAAGATTATATAAACTACAAAAACAAATAAAATCCATAATCATTTGTCAACAGTTAGGGACGAGCTACGTGGGAGCTAAACTATAAGTGCCTAGCACCTTTACAATGAATGGGTGAATATGGATTATGAGTTTGCCTTAAGGATATCCTTGTGCAATTGTAGATGGCCTGCCCTATGCTCGAAGACCCCCTCATCAGGCAAAGGCGACCTAAGCCCTATGAAGGTTGGGATGCTATAACTCTTTCTAATCCTGTCGAGGTTAGCCTCAGAGAGACCAACCACCCCTGACTCGGCTTCCCTAGTTCTCTTACGTGGCCTAGCTATGCAGCTTAAAAGGGGTGTGAATTGGGCTGTTCAAAAACCTTAAGTGAAATGTAGAGGAATAAAACTCGATGAGTGTATATGAGCTGCAATGAGTAATTAACAATATGGCTCCTTAAAGATAAATGCAATGAAGCTTTGAATCAGTTGGTTGGCCTTGATTGAACTTGAATGCACTTCACTAACTCTCTTAGTGGTAGAGGATGTGATCTTTTAGCCCTTTATGAATGCACTTGAATATTTTTCTTTTTGAAGCTCTCTTTTTTTCTTTGGCTATTCAATTTATTCTTTTTTTTATCTCTTTTTCTTTCTTTTGGTGTTCTCTTGCATTTGTAGCACTTAGAAGTGGTTGGAAGACTCTCCTAGCCATTAGACAAGTTGAAAGAGCTATTAGGTGATAAAAACAACCATTTTGATTTACAGAAAAACTAACCATTACTGTTGTCAGGTGTAGAGGGATTGATTCGACATTTTTAGAGGCCGACTCATGATCTCCAGGAGTCGACTTGTGATCTTCAGGGTCGACTTAAACTTGCTGTTATTTTTTCTACGCTCTGTCTTTCTTCTACGACCATTATGGAGTTGACTTTTTTGGTTTAGGGATCGACTCATTATCTTCATGGGATGACCTCCAGTAGATTGAATTTTATTGTTCTCTATATTTTCTTTATGGCCATTCAGGGTCTACTCGTTTACTTCTGAGGTCGACTCTTGTTTGACTGAAGTCAACTCGTGTTCTTCATGGGCCGACTTACCAAAATGGTAAAATTTTTAGTGCTCTGTCTTTTCTATAAGACTATTCTAAGGTCAACTCGTGATATATAGGAATCAACTCGTGAAAGTGGATCAGTCTGTATCAGTGTGTCATGGTCAACTCATTGCAATCTAAGGGTCGATTCTTGAGATAGCCCAAGTTAAAATTTTCTATATCTGCATGTGCGTATTCAAGGGTTGCTTCAAGGCCTTTTTAGAGTTGAGTTTCTTTGTGTAGAGATTTTGATAATTAATCTTAATTTGAGAGTTATCGGAGGCTTTCTTCTTGGCTTTCTGTAAATATTCAAGTGTACTCAAGGCAATTGCTTATGTAACTTTTATTAAAATATTTTGCATCGTCAAAATCAAATATTTAGGGTCAACATCTTAGGTGCAAGCTGCCTAGAGGACAACCTAACAAAAGCAGGAGATGAAAAAGACATACCTACAACAAGAAAGGAAGCACTTCCTAACGGCTACCTAGGGAAAATGTCTCCAAATGCCAGTCTTAGGCACTACAGCCAAACAAGACAACGATCAAGAAGAAGAGGAAGAAAGCCAGCACTCCTTTTATAAAGAAGTGGATGGTCCATATGCTGCCAAGTGTACGACTCCGATGACAGCCCCTACTCACAAAGCTCCTATGCAGATCATCGCCTCTGAGCTCCCCGCATAAGAAATGTCACATGGCCCATGTATAGCATATGAGGTAACATCCTTAAAACTCCAAATGATCTGCCATGGATTTCAAGCAATTCTCCATGATTGAAACATGGGATTCCAAGTGTCGCATGTTTCGGCAGCATGTTTGAAATCACGAGATGTGTATCGGCAATTAGAAGCTGATGTCAATGGGATAGATAACGAAGATGCCAATCTGAGAGCATTAGACCAAACTACTTCCTTGAGCGGAGCTTTTGATCTTAGCTTGGTCAAGGAAGTGGGGGGCAAGTGATGTGGCGTCCAATGAGCATAGTAAAATGGCGCGATCAAATTCAACCAACTCACAGCCAACATGGCAACTTTGACACCTCCTTGATATGACCAAATCGAACCCAGCTTTGGCGACAATTGGATAGTTAAGCTAAGCAAAGCAGAAGCAAGTGACCTCCTTGGTCGAGCTCCTCTAGCTCTACTAGATGACTTGTCGGCTTGGCTCCAAGATGATCAGTGCCCTCTCACGCCAGATAACAACCAGAGATGCGAATTAAAGCTGGTGCCCACCCTCTTAGATGGTTCCGACAATTCTATCATGTGCTAGGCGGTTACGGCACGTCCCAAGGTGACTCTAAGTTTGTTAGTATATGATCCTACAAGATTCGGGATCTCACCTATAAGTAAACCTAAGTGTCAACCCTAAAGGATGAATTTTGATGATTACAAAACACTTGAGTTAATGTTGTATACTAATGATGTTGGCTTAATTGTGAAGTTCTATAAGTCAAGAAAAATCATAAGAAATGAAGCGCTGCAAAATCCTTATCCTTAATTCTTCATAAACACTTTATTGGATATGTTCTAAAAGAAAAATGAGCTTAATCCAATCCATGGAGATCAAAGATGAAGTCTAAAGAATTCTGTTTGAGACAATTGAGTTGACCTCTAAGCAAAAAGGACAAGTTTGAGTTGACTCTAGTACGATTTCTTCAAGTGGCACAGTCAATGAGTCTGTTAGATGTATGCCCTACAAGCCAACCTGGCTGACACATTGTTAATTCTAGGGACATAATTTTGTACTTGACTATTTATTATTGAATAAATAAAAGATATCTTTTTCATTCATATTGTTTATGTGTCTATGAATCGTCCAAGAATTAATAAGATGATGATGCATATTCTTAAGAGTTAAGAATTTGAGCCATGCATCATTGGTGATTAATTTCTGAATGCTCCTAATCAATGGATCATCACGAGGACGGTGATCGATCCGATCAGTGCACACATTGCTTTCCTTATGGATGGACGAGACTCGAGTCCACAGTATGGCGACACTGAAGTAATAGTGCAGGTGCTTGTTAAGAACAAGGGTACTGAGCGTGACCAAGACAAGAAGTCACTTGGATGTCTATCCACTCGTCAGTGACTTGCTTGATGTTGCGGTAGTGTGACTGGTTCTTTGACCTGCGGTGCTTCGGCTACTCACAGTGAGGTTATTGTAGTTTGACTGCACGTATACATGGTCTCTAGACATACGGGTCCATGCAGTATAGATTGGCTGTGATAGGTTCACTGTAGGAGTAGGGTATGCACATATATGGAATCTATCGATCTTGGTAGATAAGGAGAGATCCTATGTAATTTATAAGACTGAGTTCGTAAGACCTCGGCCGGGGCAGTATGCACAGTGGAGAAAGAGTTTTCCACTCTCGAACTTAAGTCGAATAAATCTTGACATATGACAGACGATGGGGTTTGACGAGTTGTCCATGACCTCCGTCCTGTAGGGATCTATGGTAGAAGGACTGTATCGTACGATAACTGCACCTAGAGGTTTATCATTCCATTCTGCTGGGTAGCCACTACATGCTGCTAGGTGTCACTGGTGGATGGTGAGACTCACAGGAATTATCTCGATGATCGATAAACCCTAATGAGTTGAGTTGGAATCGTTCCAACCCATTGAAAGGAGTTTTCAATGATATTGTGATAGAGATCGCAATATATCTCATTACCAGTCAGAATAGAACCTATGGGGTCACACACACTAGAAGTATTGACCGATCCGATGGTTGAAATGTGATTATGAATTACGAGTAATCAATTTGATTGATGATCAGTTGAAGAAGGAACAATGGGAATAATTAATTGGACTTAAACACGAATCCTACTTGGAGTAGGATTTCGGAAGTCCTAATTGGATTAGGACTGGAAATCCTACTTAGAGTAGGACTGGGAGTCCTACTTAGAATACAATTCCAACAATCCTAATTAGATTAGGATTTTGAATTCAATTTGGATTCCTACTTAGAATAAGATTCCTAGAAGTCCTAATTGGATTAGGACTTTGGATTCAAATTAGAGTCCTAATTGGATTAGGATTAAAATTAAATAAGTCCTAATTGGAATAGAATTTCTTAAGTCCCAATTAATTATTAATCTAATGACTCCTAATTAGATTAGGATTGAAGGGTTCAATTGAGTCATGATTCATTGAGTTCTAATTGGATTAGGACATTGCATGGATCAAACCCAAAATTGGTTCACCCTTGGACTAAGCCTAATTAGATTAGGGCTTAGCCACATTAGGGCATCCCAATCCTTACTTAATGAGGATTAGGTTAACCATGAAGGAGGGGCACATGCCCCTCCTCCTTTTCCTTGCTTGGTGCGGCAAACAAGAGGGGTCGGCGCCCCTCTTGGAAGGTTATCAAGGAGCTCCTAAAAGTTAGGAGCTCCACTTGCTTATAAAGGGCTTTGGGAGGCACCTAGGGTATTGATTAGAAGCCCTCTTCCCTTTGTGCAGTGGCCTCCCTCTCCCCTTTCCTTGGTTCAGCCGCAAGCAAGAAGAGGAGAAGAAAGAAGCTTGGCGGCCTCCTCCCTCCTCCTTTGCTTCATCCAACGCAAGGGAAAGAAAAGGGTTTCTGTTAGATGTATGCCCTAGAAGCCAATTTGGCTGACATATTTTTGATTCTAGGGACATAATTTTGTACTTGACTATTTATTATTGAATAAATAAAAAGCATCTTTTCATTCATATTGTTTATGTGTCTATGAATGGTCCAAAAAATTAATAAGATGATGATACATATTCTCAAGAGTTGAGAATTTGAGCCATGTATCATTGGTGATTAATTTCTAAATGCTCCTGATCAATGGATCATCACGAGGACGGTGATCGATCCGATCAGTGCACAGATCACTTTCCTTCTGGATGGACGAGACTTGAGTCCACAGTGTAGGGACACTGAAGTGATAGTGCAGGTGCTTGTTAGAGAACAAGGGTACTGAGCGTGACCAAGACAAGAAGTCACTTGGATGTCTATCCACTCGTCAGTGACTTGCTTGATGTTGCAGTAGTGTGACTGGTCCTTTGACCTGCGGTGCTTCGGCTACTCACAGTGAGGTTATTATAGTTTGACTGCACACATACATGGTCTCTAGCCATATGGGTCCATGCAGTGTAGATTGGCTGCAGTAGGTTCACTGTAGGAGTAGGGTATGCACCTATAAGGAATCTATCGACCTTGATAGAAGAGGAGTGATCCTATGTGATTTGTTAGACTGAGTTCTAAGACCTTGGCCAGGGCAGTAATATAAAGTGGAAAAAGAGTTTTCCACTAACAAACTCAAGTCGAATAAATCTTGACATATGACAGACGATGGGGTTTGACGAGTTGTCCATGACCTCGTCCTGTAGGGATCCACGATAGTAGGACTGTATCACATGTTAACTGCACCTAGAGGTTCATCATTCCATTCTGCTGGGTAGCCACTACATGCTGCTAGGTGTCACTGGTGGATGGTGGGACTCATAGGGATTATCTTGATGATCGATAAACCCTAACGAGTTGAGTTGGAATCGTTCCAATCCATTGAAAGGAGTTTTCAATGATATTGTGATAGAGATCATAATATATCTCACTACCAGTCAGAATAGAACCTATGAGGTCACACACACTAGAAGTATTGACCGATCCGATGGTTGAAATCGTGATTAGGAATCACAAGTAATCAATTTGATTGATAAGAAGTTGAAGAAGGAACAAAGGGAATTAATTAATTGGACTTAAACACAAATCCTACTTCGGGTAGGATTCCTAGAGTCCTAATTGGATTAGGACTGGGAATCCTAGTTGGAGTAGGACTAGGATTCCTACTTGGAATAGGATTCCTACAATCCTAATGAGATTAGAAATTTTGAATCAAAATTGGATTCCTACTTGGAGTAGGATTCCTAGAGTCCTAATCGGATTAGGACTTCGGATTCAAATAGAGTCCTAATTGGATTAGGACTAAAATCAAATATGTCCTAATGTGGATTAGGGTTTACCATGAGGAAGGGGATATGCCCCTCCCTTTTCCATGTGGAGAAGGGAGAAGAGAGCCCCTCTTAGGAAATAACTCTAGGGCTCCTAGATTGTAGAAGCCCTAGATGGTTATAAAAAGGGGCAAAGGGGGCCGGCGCCCTAGATGAGCTCTCCCTCTCCTCTTCCATCACGTGGCCACCCCTCTCCCTTCCTTGGTTCAGCCGCCATCAGCAAGGGGAAAAGAAGAAGAGGCGTGCACCTCTCCTTGGCCTCCTTCCTTGGTTCCAACGCAGGGAAGAAAAGAAGGCTGCGTGGGGATTCTTCTTCTTCCTCTTCTTCATCCTTCTTCTTCCTCCTCTCAAGCACAATCAAGGGTTGATTGAAAGAGAGGAAATCAGCCATCAAAAGAAGTCTTTGCAAGGGAGCTAGCACCCCGGGAAGACAAGAGAGCTTTGATCGGATCACTGCTTCGTGTGGATACCCGTAGAGGCCGGGCACTTGAACGGCTTCAAGCGAACCTTCATCCTAGACCACGAACTTCAGTTTGCGGTGATCATCTACCCGCACAAGGTGAAGATCTGATCTTCCTAAAGGTTTAAAAAGTTTTAATTCTTATCTAACTACGAACGGTTCATAAAACAACGTTCATGCGATGAACGTCGATCCCGCTTATGCCGATTCCGCTGCCATCTGAATTTTTTGAAATATCAGCGGCATGGCGGGTTCCCCAACAGTGGTATCAGAGCCTAGGCTTCGTAGATTAAGGTAAGAATTAATTATCTAAAGGCTTATTAGATCTGAAAATTGAATGATCATGCATGCTGAAAAATTCTGCATGCAGATTTTTCAGGGGTGCTGATTTTTTGTATGCTGATTTTTATGTGATAAAAAGATGATTCTAATTGCATTGTTAATGGGATTACAAAGTTTAGAATCATGATTAGCATGATCAGCGACCTATGTCATGATATAATCAGTTAGTTTTCAGATCTGAAAATTATAATTGTTGCATACAGTGATGATCATAGGATTCAAACCCTTTTGGTATCAAATGTAATGACCTGCGATGTGATCTGCGATGTCATGTAATTTTTCAGATGCTTGCATGCATCTTATTTGATGTTTTGAGAGGCCTGCGTGCCTCCTAAAAGGAGATGTAAATTATTTTTATTTTTATTTTATATCTGGTTGTATTTCTGTGATGTGATGTACATCAACGATCAAGTTGAAGCAAAGGCATGAGATGAAAGGTGATCTAAGCGGTTGATGGCGATGGGATCAAGAGTTGATCAAGGATCGAATCAAGGAGGCTTGGAACCAATTCAAGAGTTGAAGACCACTTAATCGATTGATGTGCATGTGCTTGTAATACGACCTAATTAGAATCCATGATCATCACCTATTCAAGGTTTAACTTTATTTGATGCTGCGATTATAACTGCCTGTGATGTACCGTTTGCATGTGATGTGAATGCGAGTCGGGTAGATAGGTTTACATGTGATGTAGCAAACCCAATTGAGACCTAAATCAAAACCTCCTCAATCAAGTCGAGAGTGAACCGACATGAGCAAGTCATATTAGATTAATTGATCTAATTGGTGTCTAGGAAAGCATGAAAGGTGGTTACTTAATTAGGACCTTACTCTCTGAGTAAGGGGAGCCTCCCACCTGCTTACCTGGCCAATTGTTCGATTACCTCTTATGAAGGGCTCAAGTTGCAAACACTAAGACCTGATTAACCAATATTAAGTCAATAGGTCTTCCACTGTAGTAGAGCTGCTAAGGCCTTTCTGATGTTGATTTGTCTCGGCTGGACACAGTGGTCAAGTTGCATCGGGGGGCTGGACCTCTCTATAGACATGAGATGTTGTAGGGTAAAGGTGGGGTTGGGCACCAATAACTGTTAGGTGAGGACCCAATGATGACTTTATTCCTACGGTTATACGGTGGGTCTGACTTAACTAAGAAATGGGACCAATAACTGTTAGGTGAGGTTTTCATGGCTTAGAGACCAAGTTACACTGCAACATGCTTGAGAAGCATTGTACAAGAGTTGTACATTCATCAATCTATGTGTCACCAATAACTGTTAGGTGAGGTGGCATGTAAATCGGTGGGACCGCAGTACCCACTAGAAACCCTAGTCGTGTGGGATTTCCGTTTTCCTACCAGGGGAGTGTGAGGAATTCGAGAAAATAGTGGGAGTTACATTTGTTCTAAAAGACCTTAGAACAGATTAGGATCAAGTACAAAAGTCTAATTAGAATCTTTACTCTCTGCAGATACAATATCAGCTTCAAACCCTTTGACCCGTATTCTTGAGACCAACCGACTGACCGGAACCAATTACAAGGACTGGCTTAGAAATCTCAAAATTGTTTTGGGCTGTGAGAAAATAGGCTACATACTCGATTCAGATATCCCCACACTACCAACACGTCCTACTGATGTTCAGCGTGAGATGCATAAAAAGTGGTTGGATGATGACATTAGAGTAAAATGCTATATGATGGCATCCATGTCTAATGAACTCCAATGCCAGCATGAAAATAAGAAGACTGCTAGGGACATACTGGCACACCTGCAAGAGTTGTATGGTGAGCAGAGTCGCACAGCTCGTTTTGAAGTGTCCAAGAGGCTCTTCAAGACGAAGATGCGCGAAGGGCAGTCTGTCCATGATCATGGTCTGACTATGATCAAGGATCTAGAGGAGCTTGAGAAGCTCGGTATGGACATGCACAAGGAATTACAAGTGGATTTGATCCTACAGTCACTTTCTGATTCATTTGGTCAGTTTATAGTAAACTACCACATGAATAAGATTGAATGCACTAAGACTGAACTAATCAACATGTTGGTAACTGCTGAGGGAGCCTTGAAAGGTTCAAGGGGCAATGTCCTTGCTGCTGAGTTGACTTCTGGTTCCAAGAGAAAGTCTACTTGGAAGAAAAAGAAGCCTGCTAAGAAGCAGAAGAAAAACAAAAAGCCAAAGAAGGAAGTTCAAAAGAAAAAGGCTAACGACAAAGGAAAATGTTTCCACTGCAATGTCGAAGGCCACTGGAAGAGAAACTGTCCTTCATACCTCGAGAGCCTGAAGAACAAGAAAGGTGACACACCTTCAGAAGGTATAGACTTGCTCATAATTGAAACTAATCTAACGGTTTCTTCTACTTCTAGTTGGGTTATAGATTCTGGTTCTAGTGCTCATCTGTGCACTACCATGCAGGGTCTAAAGGAAAGTAGAAGGCTGGCGGAAGGTGCGGTAACCCTTCGGGTTGGCAACGGGGCAAAAGTTGCTGCTGTGGCTGTGGGCACCTACCATCTGCGACTACCGTCTGGATTTAGTTTAATACTTAGAGACTGCTATTATGTACCTGTTGCTAGCAGAAATTTGATTTCTGTTTCATGTCTAGCACAGGAAGGTCATGTTTTTACATTTGACAAAGACTGCTGTTCTATTTATTTCAGAAATAAAATAGTTGCACGTGGTTTCATGATCGACAGTCTCTATCATTTACATATGGATGTATCTATGAATGTTACCGAGCAAGAAGTGAGTGCCAAAGGATCCAAAAGATCTAGAGATGAGATAAACCAAAGATATTTGTGGCACCTCAGGCTTGGCCATATTGGAGAGGACAGAATGAACAAAATGGATAAAGATGGGCTTTTAGGCTCGTTGACTTCCGAGTCATATCCAGTTTGCGAGTCCTGTCTTCAAGGAAAAATGGCTAGACTGCCCTTTGTAGGACATGGGGAGAGGACCACTGAAATACTTACCCTAATACATACAGATGTATGTGGCCCATTCGATGTGCTAGCCAGGGGACGTTATTCTTACTTCATTACCTTTACCGATGATTATTCACGGTATGGGTATGTGTATCTTATGAGCACAAGTCTGAATCTTTTGAAAAGTTCAAAGAGTTCAAGAATGAAGTAGAAAAACAAACTGGAAAACCTCTTAAGGCTCTTCGATCAGATCGAGGAGGAGAATACCTTAGTGGGGAATTCCGGGACTATCTCAAAGAAAACGGCATAGTCTCACAATGGACACCTCCGGGTACACCTCAACTCAACGGGGTGTCAGAGAGGAGGAATCGGACCCTATTGGATATGGTCAGGTCCATGATGAGCTTCACTGATTTACCTATGTTCCTTTGGGGAGATGCCTTACTCACAGCGATTTATTTATTGAATAGAGTTCCCTCTAAATCCGTTCCTACCACACCGTATGAGATATGGCATGGTAAGAAACTAAGTCTGGGTCATCTCAAGATTTGGGGATGTCCGGCCCATGTCAAGAGACTACAGGCGGACAAGTTAGAGGCTAGGACCATAAGTGCTTGTTTTATAGGATATCCTAAAGAGTCATTAGGATACAATTTTTACGTCTCAGAGGATCACAATGTGTTTGTGAGCCGTCATGCCATCTTCTTGGAAAATCAGTTTATCCTTGATAGAGGCAGTGGGAGGAAAATTGAGCTTGAAGAGAAAGTCTCTGAAAAGCAACGAGTCATGGATCCTATAGAACCCATTCATAAAGAGCCAGTACACGATGTCCCTCAACCACCTCGTAGATCTAGTAGGGTCTCCCATCCTCCCGATAGATACTTAGGTATACTAGAAGAGGATACCGAGGAAATGTTCCTAGTGGGAGATAGGGATCACATACAGGATCCCAAAACCTACAACGAGGCGATATCTGATATCGATTCCGAGAAATGGCTGGAAGCTATGAAGTCAGAGTTAGACTCCATGCATTCCAACCAAGTCTGGACCTTAGTAGATCCACCAGAAGGTATTGTACCTATTGGATGCAAATGGATCTACAAAAGGAAGATAGGTTCGGATGGAGAGGTAGAGACCTATAAGGCAAGGCTTGTGGCGAAAGGGTATAGTCAGCGCGAAGGCATTGACTATCAGGAGACCTTTTCACCTGTAGCCATGCTAAAATCCATCCGAATATTGCTTGCCATTGCAGCATTTCATGATTATGAAATCTGGCAGATGGATGTGAAAACTACTTTCCTGAATGGATATCTTGATGAAGATATCTATATGGAACAGCCATTGGGTTTCACTTCTAGTGATGGAGATCACAAGGTCTGCAAGCTGCAAAGGTCCATCTATGGACTAAAGCAAGCATCTCGGAGTTGGAACACTCGTTTCGATGACGCAATCAAAATGTTTGATTTCATCAAAAATGAAGAGGAACCGTGTGTTTACAAAAAGGTTAGTGGGAGTGCTGTCGTTTTTCTCGTACTGTACGTAGATGACATTCTCCTGATAGGGAATGATATTCCCATGCTAACCTCGGTCAAGGTCTGGTTGTCAAAAGAATTCTCCATGAAAGACCTTGGGGAAGCATCCTATATTTTGGGAATAAAGGTCTATAGAGATAGATCTAAAAGGATGCTTGGCCTTTCACACAAGATGTACATAGAGGAGGTGCTGAAAAGGTTCAGCATGGAAAACTCCAAGAGGGGTCTCTTACCTCTTAGGCATGGAATTCATCTCTCCAAGAAGATGTGCCCCAACACATCTGAAGAGATTCAACGTATGAGCAAGATTCCCTATGCATCGGCAATAGGAAGCCTCATGTATGCCATGCTGTGTACACGACCTGATATAGCTCTTGCTGTGAGTGTCACAAGCAGATATCAGTCGAATCCAGGTGAAGAACACTGGACAGCTGTGAAGAATATTCTTAAGTACTTGAGAAGAACTAAAGATTTATTTTTGGTTTTTGGAGGATCATCAGAGTTAAAGGTAGAAGGGTACACAGATTCAGACTTCATGACTGATGTCGATGACAGGAAGTCAACATCTGGATATGTGTTCTTGTGCAATGGTGGAACGGTAAATTGGAAGAGTTCTAAACAACCGATCATTGTTGATTCTACTATGGAAGCTGAATACATCGCCGCCTCTGAAGCTGCTAAGGAAGGCTTCTGGTTCAAGAAATTCATTGCAGAGTTGGACGTGATGACATCAGATGCCATAACACTCTACTGCGATAATAATGGCGCCATAGCCCTTGCTAAGGAGCCAAGGTCTCATCAGAAGTCCAAGCATATAGAGCGGCGCTTTCACCTCATACGCGACTATGTGGAGAAGAAATATGTAGAGGTGCAGAGAGTAGACTCCGCGGATAACGTGGCAGACCCGTTCACTAAGCAGCTGAGTCAGCAAAAGACTGAAGCCCACCTTGAGAAGATGGGCCTAAGATATATGACCAATTGGCTTTAGTGCAAGTGGGAGATTGTTAGATGTATGCCCTAGAAGCCAATTTGGCTGACACATTTTTGATTCTAGGGACATAATTTTGTACTTGACTATTTATTATTGAATAAATAAAAGGCATCTTTTCATTCATATTGTTTATGTGTCTATGAATGGTCCAAGAAATTAATAAGATGATGATACATATTCTCAAGAGTTGAGAATTTGAGCCATGTATCATTGGTGATTAATTTCTAAATGCTCCTGATCAATGGATCATCACGAGGACGGTGATCGATCCGATCAGTGCACAGATCACTTTCCTTCTGGATGGACGAGACTTGAGTCCACAGTGTAGGGACACTGAAGTGATAGTACAGGTGCTTGTTAGAGAACAAGGGTACTGAGCGTGACCAAGACAAGAAGTCACTTGGATGTCTATCCACTCGTCAGTGACTTGCTTGATGTTGCAGTAGTGTGACTGGTCCTTTGACCTGCGGTGCTTCGGATACTCACAGTGAGGTTATTGTAGTTTGACTGCACACATACATGGTCTCTAGCCATATGGGTCCATGCAGTGTAGATTGGCTGCAGTAGGTTCACTGTAGGAGTAGGGTATGCACCTATAAGGAATCTATCGACCTTGATAGAAGAGGAGTGATCCTATGTGATTTGTTAGACTGAGTTCTAAGACCTTGGCCAGGGCAGTAATATAAAGTGGAAAAAGAGTTTTCCACTATCCAACTCAAGTCGAATAAATCTTGACATATGACAGACGATGGGGTTTGACGAGTTGTCCATGACCTCCGTCCTGTAGGGATCCACGATAGTAGGACTGTATCACATGTTAACTGCACCTAGAGGTTCATCATTCCATTCTGCTGGGTAGCCACTACATGCTGCTAGGTGTCACTGGTGGATGGTGGGACTCATAGGGATTATCTTGATGATCGATAAACCCTAACGAGTTGAGTTGGAATCGTTCCAACCCATTGAAAGGAGTTTTCAATGATATTGTGATAGAGATCATAATATATCTCACTACCAGTCAGAATAGAACCTATGAGGTCACACACACTAGAAGTATTGACCGATCCGATGGTTGAAATCGTGATTAGGAATCACAAGTAATCAATTTGATTGATAAGAAGTTGAAGAAGGAACAAAGGGAATTAATTAATTGGACTTAAACACAAATCCTACTTCGGGTAGGATTCCTAGAGTCCTAATTGGATTAGGACTGGGAATCCTAGTTGGAGTAGGACTAGAATTCCTACTTGGAATAGGATTCCTACAATCCTAATGAGATTAGGAATTTTGAATCAAAATTGGATTCCTACTTGGAGTAGGATTCCTAGAGTCCTAATCGGATTAGGACTTCGGATTCAAATAGAGTCCTAATTGGATTAGGACTAAAATCAAATATGTCCTAATGTGGATTAGGGTTTACCATGAGGAAGGGGATATGCCCCTCCCTTTTCCATGTGAAGAAGGGAGAAGAGAGCCCCTCTTAGGAAATAACTCTAGGGCTCCTAGATTGTAGAAGCCCTAGATGGTTGTAAAAAGGGGCAAAGGGGGCCGGCGCCCTAGATGAGCTCTCCCTCTCCTCTTCCATCACGTGGCCACCCCTCTCCCTTCCTTGGTTCAGCCGCCATCAGCAAGGGGAAAAGAAGAAGAGGCGTGCACCTCTCCTTGGCCTCCTTCCTTGGTTCCAACGCAGGGAAGAAAAGAAGGCTGCGTGGGGATTCTTCTTCTTCCTCTTCTTCATCCTTCTTCTTCCTCCTCTCAAGCACAATCAAGGGTTGATTGAAAGAGAGGAAATCAGCCATCAAAAGAAGTCTTTGCAAGGGAGCTAGCACCCCGGGAAGACAAGAGAGCTTTGATCGGATCACTGCTTCGTGTGGATACCCGTAGAGGCCGGGCACTTGAACGGCTTCAAGCGAACCTTCATCCTAGACCACGAACTTCAGTTTGCGGTGATCATCTACCCGCACAAGGTGAAGATCTGATCTTCCTAAAGGTTTAAAAAGTTTTAATTCTTATCTAACTACGAACGGTTCATAAAACAACGTTCATGCGATGAACGTCGATCCCGCTTATGCCGATTCCGCTGCCATCTGAATTTTTTGAAATATCAGCGGCATGGGCGGGTTCCCCAACAGTTTCAAAGGTGCTTTGATTCTTCTTCAATCTTCATCCTTCTTCTTTCTCCTCCCAAGCACAATCAATGGTTGATCAAAAGGGAGGAGATCAGCCACCTAAAGTAGTCTCTGCAAGGGAGCTAGCACCCCGGGGAGACAAGGAAGCTTTGTTCGGATCTCTGCTTCGTGTGGATATCCGTAGAGGCCGGACACTTGAACGGCTTCAAGCGAACCTTCATCCTAAACCACGAACTTCAGTTTGCGGTGATCATCTACCCGCACAAGGTGAAGATCTGATCTTCCTAATGTAGTTAAAAGTTTTTTAATTCTAATCTATCTACGAACGGTTTTTGAACAACGTTCATGGGATGAATGTGTGATCTCGCGCATGCCTCTTCCGCTGCCATCTGAATTTTTTTTAATTTTCTGCGGCATAGGCGGGTTCCCAAATAGAGTCGACCCCCGCAATGTAGGATTCTGATCATGTCATGATGGGCAGCGGAAGCTAGGAATTTTAAAAATTTCTTAATAAAGTCCCTTAACATGCAACCCTTATAAGCCTAGATCACCTTAATGGTAACAATCAAACAATATAAATATAAATGCTGAAATAGAAGAATACCTGTAACGCTAAATCCAAGTTTGTAGAATCTCCATGAGGCGTCCAAGTGTTCGCCCTCCAACGGTGATCCACATGGAAACTCGATCAAGACTTTAGCTCCAAAGATTTTTGATCCTTAATGTTGAATCCTTCCAAAGGATTTAAATTGGCTTGCTTTTTCTCCTCTCTTATTTTTCTTTAACCTTTCTAAATCACTTCTAATCTTTTTGTCCTAAAGAAGACCTCCTTGTTTTGGCTTAGGACACTCTAGAAGCAATGCTAGAAAGAGACAAAGGCTTGTAAGAAAGAAGGGATAAGGAAGAGAGAATGCGGTGGAGTTGGAATGAAGAATACGGTGGAATGGCTCCCTATTTATAGATGTGAAGGGATGCATCCTAGCCATCCCTTCATGCATCAAAGGGTGTGATAAGAGGGTGCCAACAAGAGAGAGAGGGAGGCGTATCATGCTTTAGAAAAAGCCGTATCTAATGATATGCTTCTTTCTCACGTCTTCATCTTAAATCCTGATGATCCAAGGGCCCAAATGCGGGGAACCAAAGCCAATGGTCCAGATCTAGGCGCCATCTAATGGTCCAGATCAAGGCATCATCATCCAGGGTGCCATCCAATGGTCCAGAAGCAAGATGCCATCACCAATGGTCCAGATTCAGGTGCTGAGCAATGGTCCAGATCTTTCATCCAGGGAGCCATCCAGTGGTCCAGATTCAGGCGCTGAGCAATGGTTCAGATTTTTCATTCAGGGAGCCATCCAATGGTCCAGAATAAGGCGCCAACCAGTGGACCAGATTCTTCATCTAGGAAGCTATTCAATGGTCCAGATGAAGGCGCCAACCAGTGGACCAGATCCTTCATCCAGGGAGCGATCCAATGGTCCATAAGTGAAGGCCCTATCAAACCCAATCCAATTGGGTTTAACCAACTTAAAGGAAATATTAGACCTAATCAAATCAGGTCTAATTAAAGCCAAATGGGTTCCAACTCTTGGCTAACCCATATTAGGTCATGATCTAATCATATTAGATCAACCTAATCTAAGAATCAGATTTGAATTTAATTTGAATCAGGAGCTAAGGTTTGCAACACCTGCTAGGATGTTTATCTTGCAATCATGATCTAATCCAATTAGACCCTTGATAAGTTTTCTTGTGTGTGACCCATTGGATTCCATACTTAGCCAGCAATAGGTGTGAGTGCGAGTTGACCCAACTTGATTAGAACTCTTCTAATCGATTTAAGTCCAAACTGCGCGAACCCGAACTTAACAATTAAATTCTTTCAAACCTATAAGACAAGATGGACGTCTAGCAACGTGTCATGTCTATCCAAAAAATATGAAATTTGATAGAAACACCAAAAGTACCTTTCAGTGGCAAGTTACCGTGCAATTCAATCCTTTAATCAAACTGCATCCCAAATATGTATATGAGTATGAATATATGTCAAACTCAATTTCATATTCATATATTTCTAATCTTCTAATGATAATTCGAATAATGAAACATTAGAAACTCTTTCTAATTTTCATTGTGTTTTGATCAAAGGCTCCATGAATTATCATATGATTAGAATAAATAGGATGCGATCTTCTCTTACTAGAAGTAATTAATTCTTTGTTGACCTACTCATAACCTTCGTACACAATCCACCATATCCAGAAGACCTCGTACACAACTTATTGACATGAATGAGTGGAAACCAAAATATGGATTTATGTGCACAAGATACTATGGTGATCTCAGGTCAAAGGATCAGTTGCACAACTTCCACTAAGAGAATTATCTTTTGATATGTAAGTAAGACTTCATAAGATTTCTCTTTGTAGGTCAATTCAGTGAACCCATTTCTCTAATGAGCACCCACATCTTTGTATTAGTGTCTTCACACAAGTAATTGTGAGATCAATCACCCTCTGCATCGAGCATACATAAGATGTGCCAGTCTTTCCGGTAAACATTGATCCCCGACTCAATGTACTAATGACTGAAAATATTTAAGATTAGGATTTTAGGGTTTTAGGTCTCACTAGTATGATCTCATCATAGCCTCAAAATCATTGACCTAATCTAAGGGGTTTATCACAAATATAATCAACAGCATATGATAAAACACAATGCCTATATTCATATTTAAATGTCATGTACATGATTTGAAAAATCAAAAGAAAATTCTTTGCAATACATATTGCGATTGGTTTGTAGGGCATCTATTCTTTCAAGCAAAATATGAGTCGATCCTTGTGTAGTTCAGATTAAACAGAGAGATTTTATCGTCTGAGATAAAATTTAAAGAGTCGACCCTTGTTCTAAATGAGTCGACCCTTGTGTTTGCAGAAGCGACTCTTGAAGAAGATGAGTCGACCCTTAAGATTAAAGAGTCGACCTTTTGAAGTTACAACAGCAAGAGCCATCTCAATATTTTGAAGTGTCGACCCAAGATAAACATGAGTCAACCCCTGAGTTATATGAGTCGACCAATGTATAGCTGGGATCACAACGAAAATCTTGTAACAACTTTTATCTTTTTCTGTAACAGAAAAAATTTCCATCAGAACGGCAAGAAAGAAATTTGAATCCCTCTGAAGAACTTATCTATAAATTCAAGGAAACCTTAGAAAGAGAACAACAAAGAAAGAAACATTCAATCAAGAAAAAAAAGTTTCCACAAAGAAAGAAAAAAAAAGCTAAAAAGTTCATCATCCTCACCGGTATTCCTCCGAAACTTGCTCCTTATCAGTCAAAGCCTCTCATCCATTGCAACAAGAAGAGTTGTGCTCGGCTTTGGGATTCACATCATCAGCCAACCTCTTCATCGGCTTCAGCATTACTTCTATTGATTCATTTTATATGTTATAAAGCTTTAGTTTTCTGGTTGTAGCAATCATTTATTTGGATTATTTGTTGCTGTAACAGTTTCATCATCTGAAACTTGTAAAAGCATTTTCAAGCCTTAATTGGAAGTTGCTGAATCGAGAGAATTCAACAAGGATGAAGTTTTTGGTTGGTTTATCTGAAACCAACTAGATTGTTTGTGAGCCCAGAAAAGCAAATAGTGTAAAGTTTTTGGTTGGTTTATCTGAAAACCAACTGGATTGTTTGTGAGCTTGGAAAAACAAACGGTGATAGATTTTTGGTTGGTTGCTTGGAAAAACCGACTAGGTTTCTGATTGTGCGTCGGAAAAACAATCAGGTTGTAATCTGCTGGGTTATAATGAAATCTCAAGCTTGGCTTGAGGAGTGGATGTAGGTGCTGGAAGTGCACCGAACCACTATAAATCTTTGTATTTGTGTGTGGCTTGTTTTTCTTCTTCTACCGCATATTTCTAACTATTTTTCTCACCTTATTTACTGCTTTATTTGTACTACTTCAATTCCACTGCTAGATCTTCGAGTTATCAAAAGTTTTCAGTGAGTCATTCATTTCATTTCATTAATTTTTAAGAGATCCAATTCACCCCCCTTCTTGGGCTGCACCTTTGGGCAATAAGTGGTATCAGAGCCTGGTAGTCACAGTCACTTATTGATCTAACAATCAAGAGTTAAAGGTCATGGCAGCCTCTATGGGATCTTCTATTTCCGAAGGACAATCTACCAACAGACCATCTCTTTTTAATGGCACAAACTTCTCTTATTGGAAAGCACGTATGCGTATTTTTATTCAAACACTTGACTATGATTTATGGACTGTTATTGTCAATGAACCTCACACACCGATTAAGATTTTTGATGGCATCACTTTATTCAAACCTAAAATTGAATGGGATGACCATGATAAAAGAATGGCTCAGCTGAATGCAAAAGCCATGAATGTTATTTACTGTTCTTTAGATGTAAATAAATTTAATCGTATATCTATTTGCATGATTGCTAAAGAAATCTGGGATAGGCTGGAAGTTACACATGAAGTCACTAACTAGGTCAAAGAATCTAAAATCAGTATGCTTGTACACAAGTATAAACTATTTAAAATGAAAAATAGTGAGTCTATACCTGAAATGTTTACTAGATTCACTGATATTATAAACAGCTTGAAAAGCCTTGGTAGATCTTACTCTAACAGTGATCTTATTCGAAAAATCCTTAGGTCTCTTTCTAGAGCATGGGAAGCAAAGGTCACTACCATCCAAGAAGCCAAAGATCTCAACTCTCTCCCACTGGAAGAACTGATGGGTTCCTTAATGACTCATGAGCTTTCAATGAAATAGAACCTTGAGGAAGACGAACCCAAGAAGCGCGAAACCATTGCTCTTAAGTCCACTCAACATGAAGATGAGAGCGAGGATTCTGAATCTGATAACGGTGAGGAAATGGCCCTGATTACAAAAAGGTTCAGAAAGTTTTTCAGAAGAAAAAGAGAAAACTTCAAGAAAAGGCCTGTAATCAAGGAGGAGCAAAGTAAGAAAAACAACAAGGACCAACATGTTTGCTATGAATGCAAAAAAGCCAGGATACTTCAGAAGTGACTATCCCTTATTAAAAAAAGTTCCAAAAAGATTGAAGAAGAAAGCTATGCTAGCTACTTGGAGTGACAGTGATGACTACAGCTCTGGAGAAGAAGAACAGCAATAGGAAGCTGCAAATCTGTGTCTAATGTCACATGAGAATGAGGTATACTCAGATACTAAATATGATTTCACTTTTGATAAACTTCAAGATGCTTTTTCTGAGCTAATGATTGAATGTAAAAAGCTTAGCTTAAAGAATAAGGAGCTGAAAATTAAGAATCAATTCTTGAAAAAGAAAAATGCTCTCCTTCTGAAAAATGAAAAGGATCTGCATGAAAAAAAATCAGAAGTTAGCTAAAGAAGTTGATAAACTGAAACCTATAGTAGACAAATTCACCTTAAGCTTTGAAAAATTAAATCTAATTCTTGAAAGTCAGAAAGTTGTCTATGATAAGGCTGGATTAGGATACAATCCATGGAGAAAACAGAAATCTCTAAAAAACATATTTGTAAAGCCTTCTTACATTCAACCGAAATCTGCATTCCAAAAGTTAGATAAACAGAAACAGAAATACATTGCATGCAATCCTATAAGTCAAAATCTTGTAAGCAATGTTTTAATTAAGAAGATATGGATTCCAAAAGAAAGTATTATTGCTAACCTGCAAGGATCCAAGACAACTTGGGTACCTAAGATGAAAGCCTAAATTCTGTTTTGCAGGAGTGTCTAGCATCCCATGAATCAAACAGAAGATAATACTTGGACAGCGGGTGCTCTAGACACATTACAAGGGATGAATCTGAATTCATGTTCCTCAAAAAGAAAGGAGGAATGGTTACCTTTGGTGATAATGGCGAAGACAAGATTATTGGTATTGATAACATTCGGATCACTCCAACAACTTTTATTGAAAATGTTTTATTAGTAGATGGCATAAAATATAATTTACTAAGAATCAATCAATTCTGTGATAAAGGATATATTGTAACTTTTGAATCATCTATAAGTTTAGTTTCTAGCACAAATAATTGTGGAATAATATTTACTGGACATAGACATGGAAATGTGTATTTGGTTGATTTAGATTAAATACTCATGAAAAACATGGATTGTTTGGTAGCTATGAAAACCAAAGATAGTGAAACTAGCTGGTTATGGCATCGAAAATTAGCTCATGCCAGCATGGATTTAATTTCAAAGCTTATTCGAAAAGAACTTGTTTTTGGCTTGCCTAAACTGAATTTCAAAAAAGATAGAATTTGCACTGCATGTCAATTCGAAAAACAAACCAGAACTTCTTTCAAATCTAAGAATGTTGTTTCCTCAACTAGACCCTTAGAGCTTCTCCACATGGTTTTGTTCGGACCAACTAGAACTGCAAGCCTAGGTGGAAAACTTTATGGCTTTGTTATTGTGGATGATTTTTCTAGATATACATAGATTTTATTTTTGGCACACAAAAATTAAGCATTTTCAGCATTCATAAAACTGTATAAAAAGATTACAAATGAACATGGACTGCAAACTGTCAAGATTAGAAGTGATCATGGAACTGAATTTGAAAATCATGACTTTGAAAATTTATGCACTAAAAATGGTATTGATCATAACTTTTTTGCGCCAAAAACACCACAGCAAAATGGAGTTGTGGAGAGAAAAAAACAAAACTCTTACTGAAATGGCTAGGACAATGCTATGTGAAAGCAATTTGCCTAAATATTTTTGGGCTGAAGCTATAAACACAGCTTGTCATGTCCTTAATAGAGTTATTATTAGGTCAATGCTAAAGAAAATCCCTTATGAGCTTTTGAAAAACAAGAAACCAAATCTTTCATATTTTCATATTTTTGGTTGCAAATATTTTGTTCTAAATAATGGTAAAGACAACTTGAGTAAGTTTGATTCTTTTGATATTCTTCATCAAGCAAAGCATATAGAATATTCAACAAGAGAACTATAGTTGTTGATGTTAGGATCTGTCACATACCGCTGAAAATTCAAAAATTTTCAGATATGCAGCGGAAAGTCATGTGCATATCCCGTTCATCGCATGAACGTATTTTAAAACCATGTATAGATAGATTAGGATTAAATTCTTATTAAATTATTTTAAAATCATGATTTAGAAGATCAGATCTTCACCTTGTGCGGGTAGATGGTCTCCGCAAATCTGATTCACGTGGTATTTGATGAGGGTTCAGTGGAAGCCGCATACGCGTCCGGCCTCTACGGGTATCTACGAAGTAGTGAGTCGATCAAAGCCTTTGGATCTTCCCGGGGTGCTAGCTCCCTTGCAGAGAAGGCTATTGATGGCTGATATCCTCCCTATCAATCAACTCTTGAATGCCTAAGGAAGGAGGAAAAAGAAGGATGGTTCAATGGAAGGAGAACAAAAACCCGCAGCCTTTTCTTTTTTCCTTCACATTGGAACCAAGGAAGGGGATGAAGTAGACCACGCCAAGAGCTTCTTTTCCCTTGCTTCCTTGTGGCTGAACGGAGGAATGGAACGAGGTTCCTTGCTGCCAAAAATCCCAAGAAAAATCATGAAAAATTTGGAGCCCCTTTGAACCCCTCTTTTATGGTGTGTGAATAGAGATGAGCTCCTAAATTTTAGGAGCTTATCTTTATCCCTTTGTGAATTCAAAATAGGAGGGGCATGGCCCCTCCTTTTTCCTTCACACCACCAGCCAAGGGAGGGGCATAGGCCCTTCCCTCTTCTCCCATATGGTTGGCCCCACTTAATCAAATTAAGTGGGGATTGGGTTAGGACTAGTCCTAGGTCCAATTCTATTCAAAATAGGATTAAGTGCACCCAATTTAATTCCTCCAAATCCAAATCCAATTAGAATTTAATTGAAATATAACTCAATTGAACTCTTTGATCCTGATCCAATTAGGAGTCATTTGATTAATTAGATTAATTAATTAGGACTTAAGAAAATTCTAATCTAATCTGGACTTGTTTAAATTTCAGCCCTAAGACAGTTAGGACTTTAGAAATCCTATTCCAAGTAGAACTCTAATTTAATTTGAAATTCTAATCCAATTAGGACTCCAAGGATCCTACTCCAAGTAGGACTCATGATCAAGTCTAATTAATTAAATCCAATTAATTAAATTAAATTGCAATCCGATTGCAATTATTCCTTCTTCAACTCACTAACTCTTAGCGGGTTAACCAATTATCAATCAAATTGATTATTTGTGATTCCTAATCATAATTTAACCATCGGATCGGTCAATACCTCTAATGTATGTGACCTCATAGGTTCTATTCTGACTGGTAGTAAGATATATTGCGATCTCTATCATAATATCATTGAATACTCCTTTCAATAGGTTGAAACAATTCCAACTCAACTCATCAGGGATCATCGACCATCAAGATGGTCCCTGTGAGTCTCACCATCCCCCAGTGACATCTAGTAGTATGTAGTGGCTACCCAGCAGAATGGAATGATGAACCTCTAGGTGTAGTTATCATATGATAAAGTTCTTCTATCGTGAATCCCTACAGACCGGAGGTCATGGATAACTCGTCAAACCCCGTCGTCTGTTATATGTCTAGATTTATTCGACTTGAGTTCGAGAGTGGAAAACTCTTTCTCCACTGTATATACTGCCATGGCCAAGGTCTTAGAACTCAGTCTTGTAAATCACATATGATCACTCCTCATCTATCAAGGTCGATAGATTCCATGTAGGTGCATACCCTACTCCTACAGTGAACCTACTGCAGCCAATCTACACTACAAGGACCCATATGACTAGAGACCATGTATATGTGTAGTCAAACTACAATAACCTCACTGTGAGTAGCCGAAGCACCGTAGGTCAAACCAGTCACACTACTGCAACATCAAGCAAGTCACTGACGAGTGGATAAACATCCAAGTAACTTCTTATCTTGGTCACGCTCAGTATCCTTGTTCTCTAACAAGCACCTGCACTATCACTTCAGTGTCCCTACACTATGGATTCGAGTCTCGTCCATCCATAAGGAAAGCGATCTGTGCACTGATCAGATCGATCACCGTCCCCGTGATGATCCGTTGATCAGGAGCATTTAGAAATTAATCACCAATGATACATGGCTCAAATTCTCAACTCTTGAGAATATGTATCATCATCTTATTAATTTCTTGGACGATTCATAGACACATAAACAATATGAATAAAAAGATGCCCATTTATTATTCAATAATAATAAAGTCAAGTACAAATTTATGTCCCAGAAATAATAATGTGTCCACCAGATTGTCTTCTAGGGCATATATCTAACAGTTGAAGAATCAATACATATTATTTTTGATGAATCTAATGATCATTCTTCAAGAAAGGATGTAGACATCGATGATGATGCAGGAGAACTCAACAAGCAAATCAAAGAGTTAACCTTAAAGGATGTTTCTGCATCTGAAAATTCATAACATGATGAAGATCAAGAAAAATATGATCAAATGCTTAAAGGTAAAACTAGTCTACCAAAAGAACGGAGGTATGCACCTAGTCACCCTAGAGACTTAATAATTGATGATCCTTCCCAAGGCATTAGGACTAGATCTTCTATTAGAGATGCTTGTAATCATCTTGCATTTGTTTCTCAAATAGAACCAAAAGCTTTTGAAGAAACTGAAAATGATAATAATTGGTTAATGGCTATGCAAGAAGAATTAAATCAATTTGAAAGAAACAATGTTTGGAATTTAGTTAAAAGACATGAAAATATTTTTGTAATTGGAACAAAATGGATTTTCAGAAATATGTCAAATGAAGAGGGCATTGTAATTAGAAATAAAGCTAGATTAGTTGCGAAAGAATATAATCAAGAAGAAGGAACTGATTTTGATGAAATTTTTGCACCTGTAGCTAGACTTGAAGCTATTAGGTTATTACTTGCATTTGCATGCTTTATGAATTTTAAATTATTTTAAATTGATGTCAAAAGTGCATTTCTAAATAGTTTTATTACTGAAGAAGTTTATGTAGAACAACCACCCGCCTTTGAAAATCATAAACTTCCAGATCATGTTTTTAAATTGAAAAAAACACTTTATGGCTTAAAGCAAGCTCTTAGAGCTTGGTATGATAGATTAAGCAACTTTTTAATAAAGAGTAATTTTTCAAGAGAAAATACTGATAACACTCTGCTTATGAAAAAGAAAAATACTGATATCCTAATTGTTCAAATATATGTTGATGACATTATATTTGGTGCTACTAATGAAAGTTTATGTGAAGAATCTGCTAAGCTCATGCAAAGTGAGTTCGAGATGAGTTTGATGGGTGAACTCAACTTCTTCCTTGGACTCGAAATCAAGCAAACAAGAGATGGAATCTTCATCTGCCAAAGCAAATACACAAAAAAAATCTTAAAGAAGTTTGACATGGAAGATTCAAAACCATTAGGTACTCCTATGAGCCTCTCTTGTAAATTAGAAAAAGATGAGCAAGATAAATCTTTTGATTCAAAGCTGTATAGAGGCATGATTGGATCTTTACTTTATCTTACAACAAGTATATCTGATATAATGCATAGTGTTTGCATGTGTGCAAGATACCAAGTTAATCCTAAAGAATCATACTTTATTGCTGTTAAAAGAATACTAAGATACTTACAAGGAACTCAACATTTGGGTTTATGGTATTCTAAAGCATCTACAATTGACTTAATTGGCTATTCAGATGTTGAATTTGCTGGTTGTAGATTAGACATAAAAAGTACAAGTGGAACTTGTCAATTTTTTGGAACAAACTTAATCTCTTAGTTTAGCAAAAAACAAAATTCCGTAGCACTATCTACAGCGGAGGCTGAATATACTGCAGGAAGTTGCTGTGCCTAAATCCTAGGGATTAAGCAACAACTCGAGGACTATGGCATAAAACAAAATAAAATTTTCATATGGTGTGACAATACTAGTGCCATAAATCGGACTAAAAATCCTATACAACACTCAAGATCTAAACATATAGAAATTAGACATTATTTCATAAGAGATCATGCTCAAAATGGAGATATAAAAATGAAATTTATAAATACTGATAAACAAATTGCAGATATTTTTACTAAACTTCTTAATGAAGAATTTTTTTGTAAATTTAGAGGAGAATTATGCATTTGTGATCCATTTTGATGACTGATTATTAATATTATATTGTATATTTTGATTGATTATTAATGGTTGAATTTTAGTTGATTTGATATGTGGTTTGCAATCGATTTTAAAATTTTACTTAAAAACATTTTATCTCTTGAACTGTTTGAGGAGACAATTCATGTCAATGAGGAGTCGACTCATATAGTAAGGGACAACTCATTACTTTCATGAGTCGACCCTTGACCTACAGGAGACGACACATAAGTTAAATGAGTCGACCAAAGTAGTACAATTTGAAATGGCTTTTAAAAACGTTCTCTTTCTGAAACGTTGGACCTAAAACGTCTCATTCCATTTTAGAACGTTTTCAGTCTTCAAACCCCCTTTCAAACAAAAAGCCTCCAAAATCTAGAAAACCTTTTCGAGGTCCCGATTGATCTTCCAATTATGCGAAGAAAGCAACTCACATCCGGACCGAAGAGAAAGAGTATTACTCCTCAAACTGAGAGGAGAACGAAAGCTAGGGCAGAGAGAATCATGAATCCACCTAGACAAGAAACGCCGCCACCTTAGCCAGATTTGACCCATTTATCACCTCCGTCTTCGGTTTCGAAGCAAGGATCCCTCTCTATAAGAACCATCTCCACTGGAAGAAGAGTAGATTTTGATGTTTTGGAGAAGGAAAACTTCACTCTAGGTCTGTTGGCGCTGTGCGGAAGCGTGTGGATCCCTGATATTCGCTAACCTAGGGTATCCCCTAGGGCGTCAGGCCGCGTGGAAAAGAAGAAAGAGGAGATGAAGAATCACAATCATAAACTAGGATTTTCGTGGAGAAGAAGATGAAGAGAAGAGAGAACGTGGGAGAAAGTTTTCTGGCGGCTCCTTTATTACTCAAGCAATAATCCAAGTGATAACCCTAAAACTGATTACATCAAGCCTTTATATAGGCACCCAATTTTAGTCTAATCATACACCAATTCAATCTCCCCCTAAGCCACATTAGAAAGCACTCAACCCAAGTCCATGACTTACATGCTCTCCCCCTTTGAGCCTAAACCTAGCCCAAGAATGACTTAGACCCTTTGAGACTTGAAAAACCTTGACTTGGCCCGCTTCACACTTGAAAATTTCATAAAAACAGTGCTTGGGTTGACTCCTGCTATCCTGGGGTCGACTCCTGCTGTTCTGGGGTCGAACCCTGCAGTCCTGGGGTCGACCCCTGAAGCTGTCCCAGAAAACAGCTCTCGAACTTTTTCCTGTCGCTCTTAAGGAGTCGACCCCTGAAGTCCTGGGGTCGACCCCTGCACTGTGCCAAGTCTTCACAGCGTGCCGGAGTCGACTCCAAGTCTCCAGGAGTCGACTCCAATACTGTTCACAGCCCAAAAACTTGCTGTTTTTCTTTGGATGCGCCACACTTGAGCCTACAATCTCCACCTTGTGCTCCAAAGCTTCCGCAAGCTTCTCCTGGTCCATCAATCCCATCAGCGCCACACACCTGAGGAAGCCATCCCTTAAAGAGACTTGGTCAGTGCATCTGCCAGGTTCTCCTTCATATGAACTTTGGCAAGCTCCACTTCACGTTCTTCCACCAACTCCCTAATCCTGTGGTACCTGATGTCAATGTGTTTGGTCCTTGCATGATAGACCGAGTTCTGAACCAAACACAATGCACCCTGACGGCCCCCTGTGCAAATCCCATTTTCAATGCCAATCTTTTCAGCCATAGAGCTTCCTTGGCAGCTTCTGTGATGCCAATATACTCCGCTTCCGTTGTAGACAATGCCGTGATTGGTTGCAAGCTTGATCTCCATGACACTGGACCTCCGTTCAAGCAAAACACATAACCTGTGGTAGAACGCCGTGTGTCCATGTCTCCTCTGTAATCAGCATCCACAAAACCAATCATCCGGCTCTGGTTCTCCTTGGTCATGTTGGAATTCTTCTCCTTGGTACCTTCCAGTCCATAGCAAATGCCAACTCCAACTATGCCCACCAAGTATCTGAAAACACCTTTCAGTGCTATCCAATGCTCCTTGCCAGGGTTAGCCATGAACCTGCTGACCTGGCTAACGGCATGTGCAAGATCTGGTCTACAGCAAACCATGGCATACATCATACTCCCAACTCCTGAAGCATATGGAATTCTCTTCATATCATCGGCCTCCACCTCAGTCTGTGGTGACATTGTCTTCAAAGACTGACATGACCAGCTATTGGTAATGCCACCGATTTCGCTCCATCCATGCCATATTTCTGCAAGACCTTTCTGATGTCACCTTCCTGAGATAAATGCAGCACCTTCTTGGTTCTGTCCCTGAGAATCTCCATGCCTAGAATCTTCGTGGCTGGATCCAAATCCTTCATCTCAAATTCCCGAGATAAGGTTACCTTCAAGTCTTCCACAATTCCTCTACTCTTGCAAGCAATCAGCATGTCATCTACATACAAAAGCAGATATAATCTAGACTCATCCTCAAGAGTCTTCACATAGACACAAGGGTCATACTCACATCTGGTCATGCCAATGCTCCTCACATATGTGTTGAACCGCAAGTACCATTGCCTTGATGATTACTTCAACCCATAGAGTGATCTCTGCAGCAAACAAACCTTTTCTTTTGACCCTAGCTCACCAAACCTCTTTGGCTGCTCCATATAAATCTTCTCCTCCAAATTTTCATGGAGGAAGGCTGTTTTAACATCCATTTGCTCCAACTCCAAATCCTGGATGGCAACAATGCTCAACAGCATCCGAATAGAAGTATGTCGAACAACTAGGGAGAATACTTCATTATAATCAATGCCCTCCATCTGGGAGTATCCCTTAGCCACTAACCTGGCTTTGTATCTGATGCCTTCTCCATCTGAAAGTCCTTCCTTGCATTGGAACACCCACTTGCATCCAATGGGCTTCTTTCCACTTGGCAACTGCACCAACCGCCAAGTCTGATTTTTCTGGAGAGACTGCATCTCCTCTGCCATAGCTTGGACCCATCTATCGCTATCCTGGCATGCCAATTCCTTCTCATAGGTCTTCGGATCTCCGTTCACAGCAACCAATGCATAAGATAAGGTTTCGCCAAAACCATACCTCTCTGGCTGCCTCACATTCCGCTTAGGCTTGTGCAGTGCGACTCCGATGCTTCTGCTGGGATCTTGTTCCTCCCTTTGCACATCTCATCTCCAGTTAGCATCTCTCTCCTCTCCACATGTGGAGGCACCACTGACTGGTGCTCCACCTGAATTTCATGTCCTTCTGGTGCATCTGCAAAAGGTAAAACTGAATAAGATGTTAGTTGTCCAACCCTATCCGGTTGGTTCTCCCCCCACTCTTCTTTCACCCTTTGCATCTTTAGGACTGAATTCTCATCAAAGACCACATCCCTACTGATAGTAGTCTTCTTCTCCAAGGGATCCCATAGCCGATAATCCTTGACTCCACGCAGATATCCTATGGATACTATCTTTCGTGACTTGGCATCCAACTTGCTCCGCTCACTGGGATCAATGTGCACAAATGCTGTGCACCCAAATACTCTAAGATGGCCAACCACCACCTTCTTTCCAGACCATAGCTCCTCTGGAATCCTCCCATCTAGCTTTGTATGAGGAGATCGATTCACCAAGTAGCAGGCTGTGTCTACTGTGTCCACCCAAAACACCTTGGGAAGCCCTGCCTGCAATCTCATACATCTTGCTTTCTCCATGAGAGTCCTGTTCATCCTTTCGGCCACCCCATTCTGTTGAGGAGTCTTCCTCACTGAAAATTGCCTCTTGATCCCACAATCTTCGCAAAATTTCAAAAACTCCTTAAGTGTGAATTCGACACCATTGTCAGACCGCACACACTTCACGCAGCATTCCTTCTCTTTCTCTAACTCGGCCCTCCAGGCTGTAAACTTAGAGAAGACCTCCGACTTTTCCCTCAAGAAGTACACCCAAACTCTCCTTAAAAAGTCATCAATAAGGATTAGAAAATATCTTGCCCCATTCCTGGCTGTGACCGGGGCCGGTCCCCAAACATCTGTGTGCACTAGCTCCAAGGGACCACCGCTGCATGTAGTACTGGTAGAAAACTTCACCCTGTGTTGCTTCCCTAATTGGCAAGGCTCACACACCTCTAGAACTCCTCCATCCAGATCTGATATCAGTCCATCTTTGCTCAGCATCTTCATACCATGATCTTCCATGTGGCCCAAGCGGTAATGCCACAAACGATATGCTTCCTGCTGGCCCTGTGCCACTGCTGCTGTTTCGGATCCCCCACACACCACGGACCCTTCCATCTTGTACAAATTATTCTCCAACCTTCTCCCCTTCATCACAACTATGGCTGCTATGGATATATTTAAAATACCACTCCTGGAACGGCAACTAAAGCTGTAACCGTTCTTCTCGAAGTAGCTAAGTGACACTAGATTCTTTTTCAGATCCGGGATGTGCTTTACATTGGTAAGAGTATGCACCATCCCATCAAACATCCTCACCTTGATGGTCCCAATGCCGGCCACCTTGCAAGGATGATCATCTCCTAATGTCACACTCCCCTCATCGATTTTGGTGTATGTAGCAAACCAAGACCGATTTGGTGTGTAGTGATGAGAGCAGGCTGAATCCATTGTCCAGATATCCGTGTTGTTCTTGTGATCATCCGAAACTACCAAAAGGTCATCCTCCACCTTGAGATCAGCCACGACACTGACTGAATCCTTGCCATTCTTCTCTCCCTAAAGCTTCTTCCAAAGCAGACAATTTCGCTTCAAGTGTCCTGCTTCATTGCACTTGTAGCATCTAAACTCTTTCTTGCCTTTCTTGGACTTTGATCGTCCCCTTTACTTGCTCCGTTCCTTCCCTCTTCCAAGCCTCTCTCCGACAGTAAGACCTTCCTGAGGAACTCCATCCTTTGTCAATCTTTCTCTTTGCTCATTGGACCTTAGCACATAAATTATGTCTTCATAATTCAGCGTCTCCTTCCCATACAGCAAAGTAGTAACCAAAGGATCATAAGAACCTGGCAGCGAGCAAAGCAAGAGTAGAGATCTATCCTCCTCTTCCATCTTCACCCCAAGGGTCTGCAAGTCATTGCAAACCTGGTCAAACCTCTGAATATGAAGAACAATATCTCCACCTTCATGCATTCGAAGGCTGTACAATTGTTTCTTCAACATCAACTTGTTGCACATATTCTTCCCCATATACATGGTATGTAACTTTGTCCATAATCCCTTGGGTGTCTTCTCCTCTAGGATGCTGTACAAGGCTGAATCCGCCAAGCATCCTCTGATGGCAGCGCAAGCCCTTTTCTCCAAAGAAAACCATTCCTTATATGTCATACCCTCCGACCTGTCCTCTAAGGCCGAATCCAGATAGTTCTGCACCAAGAGATCCTCCACCCGAACCTTCCACATAGAAAAGCTTCCCTTTCCATTAAACTTCTCAAACTCCACCTTCATGTTATTGTTCATGGTTGGCCAGACCACAATCACAAATAAATACAAATCTGATTTGAGAAATCACCTTGAAGGGAGATAAGCGGACTGTTTTCCTCTTGATGTCTTTCCTTCGTTTCTTCTTTTCTACGCCAAAACCTTGCTCTGATACCAATTGTTGGCGCTGTGCGGAAGCGTGTGGATCCCTGATATCCGCTAACCTAGGGCGTTCCTTAGGGCGTCACGCCGCGTGGGAAAGAAGAAAGAGGAGATGAAGAATCACAATCACAAACTAGGATTTTCGTGGAGAAGAAGAGGAAGAGAAGAGAGAACGTGGGAAAAAGTTTTCTGGCGGCTCCTTTATTGCTCAAGCAATAATCCAAGTGATAACCCTAAAACTGATTACATCAAGCCTTTATATAGGCACCCAATTTTAGTCTAATCATACACCAACTCAATCTCCCCCTAAGCCACGTTAGAAAGCACTCAAACATGCTCTTCCCCTTTGAGCCTAAACCTAGCCCAAGAATGACTTAGAACCTTTGAGACTTGAAAAATCTTGACTTGGCCCGCTTCACGCCTGAAAATCCCGTGAAAACAGTGCTTGGGTTGACTCCATCAGTCCTGGGGTTGACCCCTGAAGCTGTTCCAGAAAACAGCTCTTGTACTTTTTCCTGTCGCTCTTAAGGAGTCGACCCCTGAAGTCCTGGGGTCGATCCTTGCACTGTGCCAAGTTTTCACAGCATGCCCGAATCGACTCCAAGTCTTCAGGAGTCGACTCCAATACTGTTCACAGCCCAGGAAATTGTTGTTTTCCTTTGGATGCGCCACACTTGAGCCTACAAGGTCAAAATCTAAAGGAGATGGGATGAGAATATTTGTGCTCATTGAACGTGCCGACCTATCCAGACTTGGTACGAGAGTTCTACAACAATGCCAGATTTGGACAAGGTCAGATCTCGTCCAAAGTTAAATAAACTTCTCTGCTAATCTCAGAAGAAATACTTAGGGATGCTCTTCCAATTTCCAATGATGGAGATGTTGGGAACCCGCCCATGCCGCTGATATTTCAAAAAAATTCAGATGGCAGCGGAATCGGCATGTGCGGGATCGACGTTCATCTCATGAACGTTGTTTCATGAACCGTTCGTAGATGGATAAGTGTTGCCCAGTAGATACAACCCAAGAGGGGGGGGGGTGAATTGGGTCTTTTAAAAACTTTTCAACTACTTCTAATCTTTTAGAGTTAATTATGCTAAGTTGTATAGATACACAGTGAAATTTAAACTTAGCAACAGTTTGATGTATAGATTGTGACTTGATTGATTATGCTTGCAACTAAAGGATGCGCGGATAAGAGTTAAGCAAGCAATTTATCTAAGTAAGTAAGTGAGTAAGTTAGACAATGACAAGAAGCATTACAAACACAACAAATATATAGTGGTTCGGTGCACCCCAGCACCTACATCCACTCCCCAAGACCTCTTGAAAATTTCACTATAATCCTACAGATTACAGCCGGTTGTTTTACAAGCTCACAACCCAACTTGTTGTTTTGCGAGATAACAACGAACTCGGTCGGTTTTCACAGGCTCACCGACTAGAACCAACCGATTGTTTTCCCGGATTCACAATCAACCCAGTTGGTTTTCCCACAGGCTCACCAACCACAACCTTACAACGATTATTTTTCGGGTTCACAATCAACCCAGTTGGTTTTCCCAAAGGCTCACCAACCACAACCTTACACCGTTGGTTTTTCCTTTGGCTCACCAACAAACCTTAACCCCTTGATTCAATCCCTTGATTGAATCAAGTTACAAGATATTAAAACAAAGGTTTAAAAACAAATACAAGCTTCTCACTTAAGCAGATATAGCAAATATAAATAAGTAAAGTAAAGAGAAGAAGCCCTTAAACTAATTCATAGATGGAGGAACTCGGCTTCTTCTTCACTTGACCCTCTTCTGATTTTGCACGAAGTAGAGGATCACCGAGGCAGCACACAGTTGAAGAGAAAGCTTTGGGATTCACTCGGATGCTCTTCTTCTCTCTATTTGCTTTGAATGGCCCTTTTGTGCTTTTGGGAGATTTTTCTTTGAGATCTCTTTCCTAAATATTTTCTCCCACTTCCATACCTTCTCCCCTAGCCCTCCTCTTGATTTTATAGCTTTTGATGGCGTGGAAACAAAAACTAGCCGTTAGAGACAAAAATAGAGCCGTTATGACCCGTCTGCACATTCTGACAATGTATCCGTTGGGCTCGGAGTCGACTCGCGCGATCTGGAGTCGACTCGGCTGTAGCAGGAGTCGACTCATGCTTTTCTGGAGACGACTCGCCCACTATTCCAAATTTGAATTAATGTGCATGCCTTGTCCTAGAGTCGACTCGGACCAAACTGGAGTCGACTCGCCAATAGTTGGAGACGACTCGGGCACTTAGGGGTCGGCTCATTCTTAGAAATCCAGAGGACATATTTTCTGATTTTCTTCCTCGAGTCGACTCGGATTCTCTTGGAGTCGACTCGGCTCTCAGAGCCCGAAAACTGATCCTCTGTATTTTGGGGTCGCGCTGCCTTGGAGTCGACTCGAACTGTCTTGGAGTCGACTCGCCTCTCAGAGACGAAAATACCGTCTTCTGTCTTTGGGGTTGCGCTGCTTCGGAGTCGACTCGGACTTCGCGGGAGTCGACTCGGCTCTCAGTGTCTGAAATTGGCTCTCTGACTTTTTGCCTTGTATTTCTCTGGGAGTCGACTCTTACTTCCTTAGGAGTCGACCTGCCAACCATCGGAGTCGACTCGAGTTCTTCGGGAGTCGACTCGGCTCTCAGGGTCCAAAATATCTTCTCTGTGTTTCTGCCTTGTTACTTCCTGGAGTCGACTCGTACTATCCAGGAGTCGACTCGAGGACTATTCTTTTGAATTTTCCTTTGAATTTGCTCTTCCAACTTGAGTCCTTTGAACTTGAAACTTGGGCCAATGAAGTGTAACTTTCTTCCAACTTTTCTTGAGAACTTTGGAGTCCTTCTTGTGTTCTTCCAACTTGCTATGTTCCTTGCAAAATAAATATCTTTCTCCTTGCAACACAAACATTAGTATTTATACTTCAAGGTTTTGTGATCAGCAAAATCAATCTTTAAATCAATCTTTGGGTCATCAGTCTCCCCCTTTTTGATGATGACAAAACTTGGAGTATATGCAATATAAAATATATTGTGTTCTAGAAGTAGTGCATAGCTAAGTTGCATGAACTAGAAAACATATATATTTAAAACATACTTCATGATAATGCTTTAGATTTAATCAGCTTAACATAATCAACATATCTAAATTTAAGCTGGTTTGTATTCAATTCAAAACATAAAGCATTGTGAACATATATTTAGATATTTCTCCCCCTTTTTGACAACATCAAAAAGATAGTGAAACATTAAGCACAAAGATAAGACTACTCAAATATTTCTTTTTCTTATTGTACTCTGATTTGCATGTCAAATTATTGCAAGGATATGAATCATATAACTCAAGGCAATAATATTAGAATAAGATTAATGAGCATAGATCAGAGCCAATTAAGATAATTTCAGAGCAGAACACATCGAATGTGATTCCAAGGATAGTTTTCAACTCAAGTGTAGATGGAATCTTTCTTAAGTTAATTCAAGAAGTACCACGAATGATATTCAAAGAAAGCACGAATGGAAATCTAACCTTTCTTCAATAATAAGTATGAAAGCTTGTTCATTTAAGATCTTTTGCCCAATATATTAAGTATTTTATCAACATGAGAGCAATTTAATTAATTTTCAGAGTATAAGTGCAGTATATTAAGTATGATTGCAAAGTTCTTTTATGGTGTAAAAATATTGTGGCATAAATACCAAAAACATGAATTCATGCAATTTATGATATATCTTAGAGCATACATAAAATTCAAAGCTTTGAAGGTTCTTATAAAAACTTTAATCCTAAAAAAAATTTTGGTACATATAATAATGAATTGGCACAAAAATTGAAGTTCTAAAGAACAAGCCAATGAGACCTCATCAGTAAATTTCAAAAATAGGTTTTCTAAGAGATACTCAAGAAAATTCAACACATAATTCTCTCCCTTTTTCATTAAGTTAGAGGCTCTTAAGATCAACTGTTTGAATTGCAATTTGGTTCATGATTTATGCATAAGATATATTAACCAAATAACAAGCCTCAAGGTGTATCATAAGGATTTGTATATTTAAATTTCAGATGATACATTTTGGAGAGCATTAGGATCACTTTTCATTTAGTATGCTTTCTCTCTCCTTTAGTTATAGATTTATGCGATTAAGTTCCATAAGATCTCTCCTTCTGAGATTTTCTTTCTCCCCCTCAATTGATCATTCCATTTAAGAGTTTAGAATTTGAAGATAATGTTCAGTAAAATTGTCAATCTCAAAAAAAATATATTTTCTATAAGTTTCAGCTTATTTTCATAAGACTCAATGTTTGAGATAAGACAACCTTTATAGAACTCATCTCAAGGTATAAACTCATTATATAATTAAAGCAAGTCTTGCAATATAAGGAGGTTCATTAAAATCAATCCATAAAAAGATACTGAATATCTAAAGCTCCCCCTCAAAAGATGCATTCTTCTTTAATCATTCTTTTCTATTGTTGAATTTCAGATTTTAATGATAAACGTGAATAAGACTGAAATTCTATGATATCGAGAATGTAGAGTAATCTAGTATTATTCAAAATTTGTGGCAATTACTCTTTCAAATCCTTCAAGAACAAGTTATGCTTTCTCTTAATCTTAGAGAAAATGTATAGAAATATTAAACAGAAAATGATTCATTTTAAGCTCAGTTTCTTTCAAAAGCATTTACATTTTCTTTCTTTTAGAATCATTTGAGTGAGCTGAAATATTTCTAGCTTTAAGATCATTCACTCTATATATATTCTGATGGAAGTCTTGAAGAATGTAGGAGAGAAAAACATATAGATGATCATTGAGGTATATAGATTTATAGAACTCAATTACTTAATCACAGTTTTTCAGCAATGTATACATGAAACACAATAAATCCCTTTTTAATATCAAAATAAAATTATATATTTAGAAATTTTTGTTTGTAATCAAGATCATCGAAAGACACATCATTTGGACCAATATTGGTACACTGTAAGGATAAGAAGACAAAATCCCCGACAAACATCTTTCCGGTCATAGCAAAGCATCACAGATGCGTATCGGGGCAAACAATCAAGGCATCAGAATTATTCTATTTTTCTTAAACTGTAGTTTTTATCTAGGAATCATATTGAGTTTAAGCTTTTATACAAAATCAGATTCTGAATTTTATAAAGATTTTCAATAGAGGCTTTTAAATCATGATTTGAGATATGTATCTTTCACATTGAAGCTCATCTTAAATCACTAAGATTGAAAACACATATTTCTATAACATTAAAGCACTTTCAGAATCTTTATATTTAATATTGAGTTTTGATACAAAATGGAGAATATTTTAACAAGTATTAGGATATTATGTATCAAAGTTAGGCAAGTAGAAAGATAGATCAAGATCAATTCATTTTGCCTAAATAGAGATATCTTTCTCTTCTCCTTTTTACAAATTTATTCAACTTTCAGTTTTTAAAGATGATTGTGAACGACAAATCTGAAACTTCTTTTCAATAATACCCAAAAACAATTTTATGCAGTATTCCAAACATTCAATCAAATTGTCCAAGCATGGAGCATTACAAAATATTGAGAACCCATAATTTAAGACATCATGCCACATGCAAAACATATTATGTGTTAAGTCATGCATTAAAATAACAAGCATGTCAATGATCAAAATCAATTCTTTTCAAATAAACTCCCCCTATTTAAACATACTCTTGCATTGATTTCATCCTTAAAGTGTGTTTTCAAGTGATTAAAAATTTGACTTGATTCTTTTTATATACTTTTACTTACTTTGTTTTTCATTTTTACTTTCTTATGCTCTATACTCTATTTGCTCCCTATCCGGTGGAGTTGGAAGGGGCACGAGGTACTACCACTAGCCTCCCTCTTGTGCCGTCCTTAATATACCGTACACCGAATAGTTGGGTCAAATAGTGCCGGGTACTACCACTAGCCTCCCCATTGGCACCATCCCTATGATGAGCAATATAGAAAGGTTAAAATATTCACTTCAAACTCTCCCTGTTTAGGTATAATTAATTACGAATTTTATTCCTTTCACAAGTCTCATAAATGTGCCAAATATATTATGCTTGTTTTGCTTTTTCTTAAGATGAAGGATCAGAATAAAGAAATAATCTCATGTATTATATAGAGGTATATCATGCAAACAACATTTTCATTTTACTCAAGGATTCATAGCTTCTCACAAGTTAATTTAAATCAGCATTTTAAGCATATACTTGTGTATTTCATGGTTATGATATAGGCAAAGGAGCATTTTAATTTAAGCAAACCATAAATCAATTTCTGAAAGCATAAGTCAATGAATACATATATAGACATGATATCAAGGAATTAATAATTAAAGATTTTATCCATGCCATAGTAAGATTTAAGTTAATGACTTTGCTCAGCTAATTTATGAGAGAGGTATTTAAAATTACCGAATCATTCTGCATTCTTCAAGTCAAATACCTACTAGATTTCTTATGTGTAACCTTTTGGCTGAAGAAAGTCCTCTCTCTTGTTTGCATGTGAATGTTTATTGTACCTTTTATGGAGGTGTCCTTCAAGTTGAAATTTCCTATTTCTTGCTCATAGATCCTGCATTATCAACAAAATCCTTTTCTTTCTTGAGAGAAAGTCATTAGTTTCTTCGAGATACAAAACATTCATCCAACATATTTTTAACTAGATGACTCAATAGTTGAATATTGACAATAGTTGAATATTGAGTCACTTTACTCAAGAGATTGCCTAAATATAAGCAAGCACATATTACTTGAACTTAAGAGATAGTTTCATTAACCAAAAAGATTCAAAGACAAGCATGTGAAGCAATAGGAAGATTTATCAAGGTCAAATTAATTTTTATTTTCAGAATCAATTGAGCTTAGATTCTATTTGCTTAAGATAATTATTAATAAGACATGTTAGCTAAGTTTTAATCAACTTTATCTTAAACAGTTGTTTCTATCAAAATTCTGATTATGATTTATTTGTTATCAATAAAATATTATTCATTAAAGTTAGATTGAAGTCTTGCACAAGGTCACATAATGAGCATACAATCTGGTCTACTAGCTGCATGATAAAATAATTATTCTATCATGCTTCAATACAGCTTTAAAATAATAGATCTACTTTGCTCATCCTTTTCAAATTCTACAAGATGGGGTCATAGACATACCTTCTTCATGCCAATCTTCTATAAGAGTTTTCTTGTGGACTAACTTTGGTCAATGAAGATCCCCTTTCTTGTTTGTCTTAATTTGGAGTTTGAGAGAAGATGTTAATTCATTCATCATACATATTTCAAACTCACCTTACATGAGCTAAGTAAAATCTTCATATAACTCTTCATTAGTAGAACCAAAAATGATGTCATCAATGCATACTTTGAGTAAATAAGATATCACAAATTCTTCTTTTTGATGTATAGATTTATCACTATTACTTTCTATCAAAAAGGTTACTTAAGCTTTTATATCATGCTTTTGATGCTTGTTCCAAATTATATATTGCTTTAACATATTTGTAATGAGTATTTTCAAATATGGTGGTTATTTAACATAGATCTCCTTTTTAATGAAATAACCACATAGGAGTGCATTCTATACATTCATTTGACAGAGTATAAAGCTCATGAAGCAAGCAAATGATAATGGTGATCTTTACTTCTAATCATGCAAGAATTTCATCAAGATCTAATTCATCTTTTCTTGATTGAATCTTTTAGTAGTCACCAATTTTTCTTCATTAAGTGCATTTCTGAAAACTCAATTTGGTTCTAATTATTAACAAGTTTTCCGATTTTATCGGCAAGATTTCAAATTCTCTCTCTTTTTAAAAAATGATTTAGTTTAACTTGACCAATTATAATCTTGCTCATTCTTCTTAAGGTGTTTTAGTTTTAGATTGTTATATGCAAGCAAAAAGATTAACATATACACATATAATCTGATTTTAGTGACTTGATGAAAGATCATTAGTCTCATAAAGAATAAAATGAATTGATATTTCTACAACTAGGATCTTTTCATTGAATATTCTATATGCATTGCTTGATGAATGATATCCAAAGATAGAAGTATCTTTATCAAATTTGGCATTATTTTCAAAAGAACATATCAAGCATAACGTGTATGACTGAAAAATATGAAAGATATGCAATGGTTCATTTTCCATTTTTCAGAAGATCAAAAGGAGTTTTCATCAAAAAAATAGATCTAATAGAAATCATATGTATGACAAGCAGTGATGATAGCTTTTAAAAATTATTTAAGTAGATGACTATCATACACAATTGTCTTTTTCATTTCTTCAAGAATTCTATTAACCCTATTTTACTTAAGGTGTCCTTGGTGCTGAAATAATTAATTTCTGTATAAACTTTATCAGAATTTTGGTTTTCAACACTGTGCCATGATACCTTCACAGTTTGGAAACCTTTATCATTTGAAACACTTTTACAAGATTTAGCAAATACAGAAAATATTTCAATTTTATTTGCCAAGAACAAATCCAATGTAAGCTTTTGAAAACTTAGTGATGGAAACAACATCTTTAGATTTAGAAATTGATTCTTGTTTGTTTTCTTAGTTAACATGCATAGCAAACTTTGACCTTTCAGAAGATAATCTAAGTAAGGCAATGGCAAGGTCTTTTGAGATTAAGTACATACTAGCATGAGTTGATTTTATATGCCAAAGATGGTTTCTTTAATCTTGGTATTCATAGTGCATATATTCAAAAGCATACCAAGTACACATTATCATATCTATGATCAATAAACAATAATACCATGGATAAAAACTCTCAATCAAGCATATAGAGAATTCATAGAGTTATTCTTAATAAATTGATTAATCATTTAGCAACTTATCCAATAGTGAGTAAAGCATACTATAAAATGAAGTGATTTGATTATATTTTCAAAAGTATTTTTTATATCACAAAATTGATCAATACTTGCAATTCAAATTTTAATCAAATACTAAAGCAAAAATAATGATGAGATGCAAGGATTACTGATTTCATTATTATTATTTTTTTATTTAAAATTACTTTTCATAAGTATATTTTAAGTTTCATTTTTGACGTGTGTCTAGAGCACCCATTTGTATGAAAGTTCTATTTGTTCCATGGGTATCGTGGCACACTTATGTCTACATCCTCATAATTTTATTTTGGGTACCCAAGCTTGCTTGGATCCTTGAGAGTTAGGACATATAGTTCCTTTTGGAACCCAAATTTGTTTAATTGTAAAAACTTTATCATTTGATCTAATTGTACTAGAACTACAGGTAAAGTTGTTATGCCCATTCTTTTGATGTTTGAAATATGTTATCTTATTTAATGGTTTGCTTGGTGAATTGATAACCTTTTTCTCTACAGATTTATTGTTAAGTAAAGGAGTCATGCCAAATTTTGATTTATCTAAAACAGCATGTTGGCTTTCAAACATCATTTTTAATCTTTCTAAACTTACAGTGAATTTGTTAATAAAAGATTTTAATTGGTTGATTTCTTCACTTAAGTTTTGATTTTCTTTAATTAAATTCTAATTTTTCTGAATCAATTGTTCTGAATTTAACCTTAAGCTTTCATTTTCAGAATTTAGTTTTTCTTGTATTTCAGCACTAGAATTTCTTTCTTTTGAAATTTTTTGAGTTAGTTTCTTAAAATTTTTATTCTTCACAGCTAATTCTCTACATTCACCATACAAATCATGAAAAGCATTTAATAATTCATCATAAGAGAATTCTTCTTGAAAATCATTTGATGTAAGAGTAGATTCAGATTTTACCTTGTCTTCTTGTGCCATAAAGCACAAGTTAGTTACCTTTTGTAGTTCCTTGGAGCTAATATCATCATTGTTGCTCCTAACTTTTATTTTCTTGCTTGACTCTTTCTTGGTCAAGGCTTTCTTCCTTTTTATTTCTTTCTTCCTTTCTTCTTGCTTCCTCTTCTTCTTTGTCTTTAGGAAGCTTTTGAATCTTTCGGTGTTTGGGAATGGATCCTTGTTTTCATCACCGAATTCTTTATTTGTTGTTCTTTCTTCCTGATTTTGAGTATTTCCTGCATGCTCAATGTTAGTCTTGCAATTATCCTCAAGTAATCTAACATGGGGTCCCTCGGAAATATCATAAGTTGCTTCAAGAGAATCCCATATTTGTTTGGCAGATGAACATATACAGATTTGGTTGAAAATATTTTTATTAAATGCACAGTAGAGAAGGTTCATAGCCTTAGCATTTAGTTCAGCCAAATTTTTATCGAACATACTTTCAATCAATTTCGTGGGTGTGTGTAGGCCATTTGTTATGACATTCCATAACTCATAGTTTTGTGATTGAGTAAAGATTTTCATTCTAGCCTTCCATTGAATATAGTTAGATCCATCAAACAGTGGAGGCCTGTTTGTAGAAAGTCCCTCAGCAAACAATACGTTATGTGGGGTTGTCATGATCTTTGGCTCTAGTCGGTTAAGACTACAAATAATATTTGAGCACCTGCTCTGATACCACTTGTTGCCCAGTAGATACAACCCAAGAGGGGGGGTGAATTGGGTCTTTTAAAAACTTTTCAACTACTTCTAATCTTTTAGAGTTAATTATGCTAAGTTGTATAGATGCACAGTGAAATTTAAACTTAGCAACAGTTTGATGTATAGATTGTGACTTGATTGATTATGCTTGCAACTAAAGGATGCGCGGATAAGAGTTAAGCAAGCAATTTATCTAAGTAAGTAAGTGAGTAAGTTAGACAATGACAAGAAGCATTACAAACACAACAAACATATAGTGGTTCGGTGCACCCCAGCACCAACATCCACTCCCCAAGACCTCTTGGGAATTTCACTATAATCCTACAGATTACAGCCGGTTGTTTTACAAGCTCACAACCCAACTTGTTGTTTTGCGAGATAACAACGAACTCGGTCGGTTTTCACAGGCTCACCGACTAGAACCAACCGATTGTTTTTCCGGGTTCACAATCAACCCAGTTGGTTTTCCCACAGGCTCACCAACCACAACCTTACAACGATTGTTTTCCGGGTTCACAATCAACCCAGTTGGTTTTCCCAAAGGCTCACCAACCACAACCTTACACCGTTGGTTTTTCCTTTGGCTCACCAACAAACCTTAACCCCTTGATTCAATCCCTTGATTGAATCAAGTTACAAGATATTAAAACAAAGGTTTAAAAACAAATACAAGCTTCTCACTTAAGCAGATATAGCAAATATAAATAAGTAAAGTAAAGAGAAGAAGCCCTCAAACTAATTCATAGATGGAGGAACTCGGCTTCTTCTTCACTTGACCCTCTTCTGATTTTGCACGAAGTAGAGGATCACCGAGGCAGCACACAGTTGAAGAGAAAGCTTTGGGATTCACTCGGATGCTCTTCTTCTCTCTATTTGCTTTGAATGGCCCTTTTGTGCTTTTGGGAGATTTTTCTTTGAGATCTCTTTCCTAAATATTTTCTCCCACTTCCATACCTTCTCCCCTAGCCCTCCTCTTGATTTTATAGCTTTTGATGGCGTGGAAACAAAAACTAGTCGTTAGAGACAAAAATAGAGCCGTTATGACCCGTCTGCATATTCTGACAATGTATCCGTTGGGCTCGGAGTCGACTCGCGCGATCTGGAGTCGACTCGGCTGTAGCAGGAGTCGACTCATACTTTTCTGGAGACGACTCGCCCACTGTTCCAAATTTGAATTAATGTGCATGCCTTGTCCTAGAGTCGACTCGGACCAAACTGGAGTCGACTCGCCAATAGTTGGAGACGACTCGGGCACTTAGGGGTCGGCTCATTCTTAGAAATCCAGAGGACATATTTTCTGATTTTCTTCCTCGAGTCGACTCGGATTCTCTTGGAGTCGACTCGGCTCTCAGAGCCCGAAAACTGATCCTCTGTATTTTGGGGTCGCGCTGCCTTGGAGTCGACTCGAACTGTCTTGGAGTCGACTCGCCTCTCAGAGACGAAAATACCGTCTTCTGTCTTTGGGGTTGCGCTGCTTCGAAGTCGACTCGGACTTCACGGGAGTTGACTCGGCTCTCAGTGTCTGAAATTGGCTCTCTGACTTTTTGCCTTGTATTTCTCTGGGAGTCGACTCTTACTTCCTTAGGAGTCGACCTGCCAACCATCGGAGTCGACTCGAGTTCTTCGGAAGTCGACTCGGCTCTCAGGGTCCAAAATATCTTCTCTGTGTTTCTGCCTTGTTACTCCCTGGAGTCGACTCGTACTATCCAGGAGTCGACTCGAGGACTATTCTTTTGAATTTTCCTTTGAATTTGCTCTTCCAACTTGAGTCCTTTGAACTTGAAACTTGGGCCAATGAAGTGTAACTTTCTTCCAACTTTTCTTGAGAACTTTGGAGTCCTTCTTGTGTTCTTCCAACTTGCTATGTTCCTTGTAAAATAAATATCTTTCTCCTTGCAACACAAACATTAGTATTTATACTTCAAGGTTTTGTGATCAGCAAAATCAATCTTTAAATCAATCTTTGGGTCATCAGTAAGGATTAAAAACTTTTAATCTAATTAGAATATTAGATCTTCACCTTGTGCGGGTAGATGATCACCGCAAACTGATGATCGTGGTTTTTTTGGATGAAGGTTCGCTTGAAGCCGTTCAAATGCCCGGCCTCTACGGGTATCCACACGAAGCAAGATCCGATCCAAGCTCTCTATCTCACCGGGATGCTAGCTCCCTTGCAGAGATAACTTTTGATGGCTGATCTCCTCTCTTTCTTTCAACTCTTGAATGTGCTTGAGAGGAGGAAGAAGAAGGATGAAGAAGAGGAAGAGGAACGAAGCCCCTGCAGCCTTTCTTTTCTTCCCTGCGTTGGAAGAAGGAAGGGAAGAGGATGAGGCCGCCAACACCTTGGACTCCCTCTCCCTTGCTTGCGGCTGAAGACCAAGAGGAGGAAGGGGCCACGGCACAAGGAGGAGGAAAAGAGGAATACCTCCTAGGGTTTGGCCTTTTGGTCCTTATAAAGTCATATGAAGCTCCTACCTTTTAGGAGCTTCATTATATTCCCTTTTAAGAACCAAGAGGAGGGGCGCACGCCCCTCTTCTTTTCTCTTGGATTTCGGCCAAGCCCTCTTCCTAACCCCTCATCACGCATGCCCCCACTTGATCTAATCAAGTGGGGCGTGGGTCCTAACTCAAGGTGATTCAATCCTCTTCCAAAGAGGATTGGGTGCACTTGTTTCCCTTCAAATCCTAATCCAATTAGGATTCGTTTGAATCATGACTTAATTGAACCAGTCAATCCCAATCAAATTAGGAGTCATCATTATTCATTAGATTAATAATTGATTAGGACTTAAGAAGTCCTAATCCAATTAGGACTTATTTAATTTTAGTCCTAATCCAATTAGGACTCTAATTTGAATCCAAAGTCCTAATCTGATTAGGACTCTAGGAATCCTACTCCAAGTAGGAATCCAATTTTAATTTCAAAATCCTAATCTCATTAGAATTGTAGGAATCCTATTCCAAGTAGGAATCCCAGTCCTACTCCAACTAGGATTTCCAGTCCTAATCCAATTAGGACTCTAGGAATCCTACTCGAAGTAGGACTCTTGTTTCAAGTCCAATTAATTAATTTCCTTTGTTCCTTCTTCAACTAAATATCAATCGAATTGATTACTTGTGATTCCTAATCACGATTCAACCATCGGATCGGTCAATACTTCTAGTGTGTGTGACCCCATAGGTTCTACTCTGACTGGTAGTGAGATATATTATGATCTCTATCATAATATCATTGAAAACTCCTTTCAATGGATTGGAATGATTCCAACTCTACTCATTAGGGTTTATCGATCATCGAGATAATTCCTGTGAGTCCCACCATCCACCAGTGACACCTAGCAGCATGTAGTGGCTACCCAGCAGAATGGAATGATGAACCTCTAGGTGCAGTTATCATGTGATACAGTCCTACTATCGTGGATCCCTACAGGACGGAGGTCATGGACAACTCGTCAAACCCCATCGTCTGTCATATGTGAAGATTTATTCGACTTAAGTTCGAGAGTGGAAAACTCTTTCTCCACTGTGCATACTGCCCCGGCCGAGGTCTTATGAACCCAGTCTTATAAATCACATAGGATCTCTCCTTATCTATCAAGGTCGATAGATTCCTTATAGGTGCATACCCTACTCCTACAGTAAACTTACTGCAGCCAATCTACACTACATGGACTCATATGGCTAGAGACCATGTATGTGTGCAGTCAAACTACAATAACCTTACTGTGAGTAGCCGAAGTACCGCAGGTCAAAGGACCAGTCACACTACTGCAACATCAAGCAAATCACTGACGAGTGGATAGACATCCAAGTGACTTCTTGTATTGGTCACGCTCAGTACCCTTGTTCTTAACAAGCACCTGCACTATTACTTTAGTGTCGCCACACCGTGGACTCGAGTCTCGTCCATCCAGAAGGAAAGTGATCTGCGCACTGATCGGATCGATCACCGTCCTCGTGATGATCCATTGATCAGGAGCATTTAGAAATAACCACCAATGATACATGGCTCAAATTCTCAACTCTTGAGAATATGCATCATCATCTTATTAATTTCTTGGACGATTAATAGACACATAAATAATATGAATGAAAAGAATGCCCATTTATTAATCAATAATAATAAAGTCAAGTACCAAATTATGTCCTAGAATTAATAATGTGTCAGCCAGATTGGCTTCTAGGGCATACTTCTAACAATCTCCCACTTGCACTAAAGCCAATCAGCCATAAACCTAAGCCCCATCTTCTCAAGATGCGCTTTAGTTTTCTGCCGACTTAGCTGCCTAGTGAATGGGTCCGCCATATTTTCTGTGGAGTCTACTCTCTGATCCTCTACTTATTTTCTTTCGAGGTATTCGCTTATTAGGTTAAACTGCCGCTCTATGTGCTTCGATTTCTGGTGAGACCTTTGGCTCCTTAGCTAGTGCTATGGTGCCTTTGTTATCGCAGTAGAGTGTTATGACATCTGATGACATTACACCTAACTCTGCAATGAACTTTTTAAACCAAAAGATTTCCACTGCACCCTTAGAGATGGCTTAACATTCAGCTTCTAAGGTAGAATCTATAATGATCGGTTGTTTGGAACTCTTCCAATTTACTGAACCACCATTGCACATATTCTGATGTAGACTTTCTATCATCAATATGTGTGCATCCTTCTACCTTCAACTCTGATCTTCTCCCAATGACCAAGAACATGTCTTTAGTTCTTCTCAAGTACTTAAGACTGTTCTTCATAGCTATCCAGTGCTTTTTGCCTGGATTTGATTGACATATGCTCGTGACATTCACAGCATGTACTATATCAAGTCATGTACACAGCATGGCATACATGAGACTCCCTATCGCTGATGCATAGGGAATCTTGCTCATGCGTTGAATCTCTTCAGATGTGTTGGGGCACATCTTCTTGGAGAGATTTATTCCATGCCTTAGGGGTAAGAGACCCCTTTTAGAGTTTTTCATGCTGAACCTTTTCAGCACTTCCTCTATGTACATCTTCTGTGATAGGCCAAGCATCCTTTTAGATCTATCTCTATAGACCTTTATTCCCAAAATATAGGATGCTTCCCCAAGGTCTTTCATGGAGAACCTTTTTGACAACCAGACCTTGACCGAGGTTAGCATGGGAATATCATTCCCTATCAGGAGGATGTCGTACAGTACGAGAAATACGACAGCACTCCCACTAACCCTTTTATAAACACACGGTTCCTCTTCATTTTTGATGAAATCAAATGTTTTGATTGCATCATCGAAACGAGTGTTCCAACTCCGAGATGCTTGCTTTAGTCCATAGATGGACCTTTGCAGCTTGCAGACCTTGTGATCTCCATCACTGGAAGTGAAACCCAAAGGCTGTTCCATATAGATGTCTTCATCAAGATATCCATTCAGGAAAGCTGTTTTCACATCCATCTGCCAGATTTCATAATCATGAAATGCTGCAATGGCAAGCAATGTTCGGATGGATTTCAGCATGGCTATAGGTGAAAAGGTCTCCTGATAGTCAATGCCCTCGCGCTGACTATACCCTTTCGCCACAAGCTTTGCCTTATAGGTCTCTACCTCTCCATCCGAACCTATCTTCCTTTTGTAGATCCATTTGCATCCAATAGGTACAATACCTTCTGGTGGATCTACTAAGGTCCAGACTTGGTTGGAATGCATGGATTCTAACTCTGACTTCATAGCTTCCAACCATTTCTTGGAATCGATATCAGATATCGCCTCGTCGTAGGTTTTGGGATCTTGTATATGATCCCTATCTTCCACTAGGAACATTTCCTCGGTATCCTCTTTTAGTATACCTAAGTATCTATCGGGAGGATGGGAGACCCTACTAGATCTACGAGGTGGTCGAGGGACATCGTGTACTGGCTCTGTATGAATGGGTTCGATAGGATCCATGACTCGTTGCTTTTCAGAGACTTTCTCTTCAAGCTGAATTTTCCTCCCACTGCCTCTATCAAGGATAAACTGTTTTTCCAAGAAGATGGCGTGACGGCTCACAAACACATTGTGATCCTCTGAGACGTAAAAATTGTATCCTAATGACTCTTTAGGATATCATATAAAACGAGCACTTATGGTCCTAGCCTCTAGCTTGTCTGCCTGTAGTCTCTTGACGTGGGCCGGACATCCCCAAATCTTGAGATGACCAAGACTTGATTTCTTACCATGCTATATCTCATACGGTGTGGTAGGAACGGATTTAGAGGGAACTCTATTCAACAAGTAAATAGCTGAAAATAGGGCATCTATCTAAAGAAACAAGGGTAAATCAGTGAAGCTCATCATGGACTGGACCATATCAATAGAGTCCGATTCCTCCTCTCTAACACTCCATTGAGCTGAGGTGTACCAGGAGGAGTCCATTATGAAACTATACCATTCTCCTTGAGATAATCACGGAACTCTCCATTAAGGTATTCACTTCCTCGATCTGATCGAAGAATCTTAATGAGTTTTTGTGCTTATTTTTCTACTTCATATCTAAGCTTTTTGAACCTTTCAAAAGTTTCATATTTGTGTCTCATACACATATCCATACCATGAGTAATCATCGGTAAAATAAAGTAAAAAATTACAACCCCTAGCCTGCACATCGAATGGGCCACACACATCAGTGTGTACTAGGGTAAGTATTTCAGTGGACCTCCCTGTATCCTACAAAGGATAATTTGGCCATTTTTCCTTGAAGGCAGAATTCACAAATCAAATATGACTCGAAAGTCAATGAGCCCAAAAGCTCATATTTCTCCAATTTGTTTATTCTGTCTTCTCCTATATGGCCAAGCCTGAGGTGCCATAAATACTTTAGATTTATCTCATTTTTGGATCTATTAGATCCTATGGTATTCACTGTTTGCTCAGATATATTCACAGATACATCCATATGTATGTGATAGAGACTGTCAATTATAAAACCATGTTGAATCAATTTATTTTTAAATAAAAATCTTTCTGTGCTAAATAAAATACAGAAATCAAATTTCTGCTAGCAATAGGTAACAGTCCCTATGTATCCTGAGCATATCTGACATACCTTCTGAAGGTCTGTCACCCTTCATGTTCTTTATGCTTCCCATGTATGTAGGACAGTTCCTCTTCCAATGGCCGTCCATGATGCAATGGAAACACTTTTCCTTGCAATTGGCCTTTTTTCTTGGAACTTTCTTACTTGGTGTTTTCTTAGTTTTCTGCTTTTTCGCAGGCTTCTTCTTCTTCCAAATAGACTCTCTCTTGAAAGTAGAAACCAACTTGACAGCAAAAATGATGCCCCTTGAACTTCTTCAAGGTCCCTAAGTTAGTTACCAATTTATTCAACAATTCTATTTTGGTGCATACAATCTTGTTCATATGGTAATTTACTATAAACTGTTCATATGAAGCTAGAAGGGATTGTGGGATCAAATCCGTTTGCAATTCCTTGTGCATGGTCATGCCGAGCTTCTCAAGCTTCTTCAAGTCCTTTATCATGGTCAAACCATGATCGTGGACAGACTGCCCCTCACGCATCTTTGTCTTAAATAGCCTCTTGGACACTTCAAAACATGCTGCGCGACTCTGATCACCATACAACTCTTGCAGGTGATTTAATATGTCCCTGGCAGTCTCATGTTCTCATGCTAGCATTGTAATTCATTGGACATGGATGCCATTGTGCAGCACCTAACTTTATTTTCATTGTTCTTCCACTTAACAAGCGTCTTACGCTGATCAGTGATCGGACGGATTGGTAACACGGGGATTTCATGGTCTAGCATATACCCAAATTTCTCACAATTCAAAACTATTTTGAAATTTGCTGAGCCAATCATTATAATTGGGTTTGGTCAAACGGTTGTTCTATAGGATATGAATTAAGAGTCTAGAAGCTGACTTTATAATCCTCAGAGAGTAAAAATTCTAGTTAGACTTTTGTACTTGATTCTAATTTGTTTTAAGGTCTTTTAGAACAAATGTACCTCCCACTATTTTCTCGAATTCCTCACACTCCCCTGGTAGGAAAACGGAAATCCTACATGACTAGGATTTCTAGTGGGTACTGCGGTTCCACCGATTTACATGCCACCTCACCTAACAGTTATTGGTGACACATAGATTGATGAATGTACAACTCTTGCACAATGCTTATCAAGCATGTTGCAGTGCAACTTGGTCTCTAAGCCATGAAAACCTCACCTAACAGTTATTGGTCCCATTTCTTAGTTAAGTCAGACCCACCGTATAACCGTAGGAATAAAGTCGTCATTGGGTCCTCACCTAACAGTTATTGGTGCCCAACCCCACCTTTACCCTACAACATCTCATGTCTATAGAGAGGTCCAGCCTCCCGATGCAACTTGACCACTGTATCCAGCCAAGACAAATCAACATCAGAAAGGCCTTAGCAGCTCTACTACAGTGGAAGACCTATTGACTTAATATTGGTTAATCAGGTCTTAGTGTTTGCAACTTGAGCTCTTCATAAGAGGTAATCGAACAATTGGCCAGGTAAGCAGGTGGGAGGCTCTCCTTACTCAGAGAGTAAGGTCCTAATTAAGTAACCACCTTTCATGCTTTCCTAGACACCAATTAGATCAATTAATCTAATATGACTTGCTCATGTTGGTTCACTCTCGACTTGATTGAGGAGGTTTTAATTTAGGTCTCAATTGGGTTTGCTACATCACATGTAAACCTATCTACCCGACTCTCATTCACATCACATGCAAACGGCACATTGCAGGCAGTTATAATCGCAGCAATAATTAAAGCTAAACTTTAAATAGGTGATGATCATGGATTCTAGTTAGGTCGTATTACAAGCACATGCACGTCAATCGATCAACTGGTCTTCAACTCTTGAATTGGTTCCAAGCCTCCTTAATTCGATCCTTGACCAACTCTTGATCCAATCGCCATCAACCGCTTAGACCCCTGTTCATCTCATGCCTTGTCTTCAACTTGATCGTTGACGTACATCACATCACAGAAATACAACCAGATGTAAAATAAAAATAATAATAAATTACATCTTCTTTTAGGAGGCACGCAGGCCTCTCAAAACATCAAATAAGATGCATGCAAGCATCTAAAAAATTACATGACATTGCAGATCACATCGCAGGTCTTTACCTTTAATACCAAAAGGGTTTGAATCCTATGATCATCACCACATGCAGCAATTATAATTTTCAAATCTGAAAACTAACTGATTATCTCATGACATAGGTTGCTGATCATGCTAATCATGATTCTAAACTTTGTAATCCCATTAACAATGCAATTAGAATCATCTTTTTATCACATAAAAATCAGCATGTAAAAATCAGCACCCTAGAAAAAATCTGCATGCAGAAATTTTCAGCATGCATGATCATTCAATTTTCAGATCTAATAAGCCTTTAGATAATTAATTCTTACCTTAATCTATGAAGCCTAGGCTCTGATACCACTGTTGGGAACCCGCCCATGCCGCTGATATTTCAAAAAAATTCAGATGGCAGCGGAATCGGCATGTGCGGGATCGACGTTCATCTCATGAACGTTGTTTCATGAACCGTTCGTAGATGGGTAAGGATTAAAAACTTTTAATCTAATTAGAAGATCAGATCTTCACCTTGTGCGGGTAGATGATCACCGCAAACTGATGATCGTGGTTTTTTTGGATGAAGGTTCGCTTGAAGCCGTTCAAATGCCCGGCCTCTACGGGTATCCACACGAAGCAGGATCCGATCCAAGCTCTCTATCTCACCGGGGTGCTAGCAATCTTGTAGAGATAACTTTTGATGGCTGATCTCCTCTCTTTCTTTCAACTCTTGAATGTGCTTGAGAGGAGGAAGAAGAAGGATGAAGAAGAGGAAGAGGAACGAAGCCCCTGCAGCCTTTCTTTTCTTCCCTGCGTTGGAAGAAGGAAGGGAAGAGGATGAGGCCGCCAACACCTTGGACTCCCTCTCCCTTGCTTGCGGCTGAAGACCAAGAGGAGGAAGGGGCCACGGCACAAGGAGGAGGAAAAGAGGAATACCTCCTAGGGTTTGGCCTTTTGGTCCTTATAAAGTCATATGAAGCTCCTACCTTTTAGGAGCTTCATTATATTCCCTTTTAAGAACCAAGAGGAGGGGCGCACGCCCCTCTTCTTTTCTCTTGGATTTCGGCCAAGCCCTCTTCCTAACCCCTCATCACGCATGCCTCCACTTGATCTAATCAAGTGGGGCGTGGGTCCTAACTCAAGGTGATTCAATCCTCTTCCAAAGAGGATTGGGTGCACTTGTTTCCCTTCAAATCCTAATCCAATTAGGATTCGTTTGAATCATGACTTAATTGAACCATTCAATCCCAATCAAATTAGGAGTCATCATTATTCATTAGATTAATAATTGATTAGGACTTAAGAAGTCCTAATCCAATTAGGACTTATTTAATTTTAGTCCTAATCCAATTAGGACTCTAATTTGAATCCAAAGTCCTAATCTGGTTAGGACTCTAGGAATCCTACTCCAAGTAGGAATCCAATTTTAATTCAAAAATTCTAATCTCATTAGGATTGTAGGAATCCTATTTCAAGTAGGAATCCCAGTCCTACTCCAACTAGAATTTTCAGTCCTAATCCAATTAGGACTCTAGGAATCCTACTCGAAGTAGGACTCTTGTTTCAAGTCCAATTAATTAATTCTCTTTGTTCCTTATTCAACTGAATATCAATCGAATTGATTACTTGTGATTCATAATCACGATTCAACCATCGGATCGGTCAATACTTCTAGTGTGTGTGACCCCATAGGTTCTACTCTGACTGGTAGTGAGATATATTATGATCTCTATCATAATATCATTGAAAACTCCTTTCAATGGATTGGAATGATTCCAACTCTACTCATTAGGGTTTATCGATCATCGAGATAATCCCTGTGAGTCCCACCATCCACCAGTGACACCTAGCAGCATGTAGTGGCTACCCAGCAGAATGGAATGATGAACCTCTAAGTATAGTTATCATGTGATACAGTCCTACTATCGTGGATCCCTACAGGATGGAGGTCATGGACAACTCGTCAAACCCCATCGTCTGTCATATGTGAAGATTTATTCGACTTAAGTTCGAGAGTGGAAAACTCTTTCTCCACTGTGCATACTGCCCCGGCCGAGGTCTTATGAACTCAGTCTTATAAATCACATAGGATCTCTCCTTATCTATCAAGGTCGATAGATTCCTTATAGGTGCATACCCTACTCCTACAGTGAACTTACTGCAGCCAATCTACACTGCATGGACTCATATAGCTAGAGACCATGTATGTGTGCAGTCAAACTACAATAACCTTACTGTGAGTAGCCGAAGCACCGCAGATCAAAGGACCAGTCACACTACTGCAACATCAAGCAAATCACTGACGAGTGGATAGACATCCAAGTGACTTCTTGTATTGGTCACGCTCAATACCCTTTTTCTTAACAAGCACCTGCACTATTACTTCTGTGTCGCCACACCGTGGACTCGAGTCTCGTCCTTCCAGAAAGAAAGTGATATGTGCACTGATTGGATCGATCACCGTCCTCGTGATGATCCATTGATCAGGAGCATTTAGAAATTAACCACCAATGATACATGGCTCAAATTCTCAACTCTTGAGAATATGCATCATCATCTTATTAATTTCTTGGACGATTCATAGACACATAAATAATATGAATGAAAAGAATGCCCATTTATTAATCAATGATAATAAAGTCAAGTACCAAATTATGTCCTAGAATTAATAATGTGTCAGCCAGATTGGCTTCTAGGGCATACTTCTAACAGGAGAAAGTTCAGATCACTTACAAGACCGAAGAGCAGGGGTAAGCACCATTCTGAACAGGAAAGTCACAGAAGAATGGACTGAAGTAAATGCAGAAATGCGACTGTTGCATCATATGATCAACAAGATGCTATTCTCGAAGACAGAAAAATTTGACTATGTCTTTGAGAGAGACATACTGGTCATGCACCATGTCATTCAAGGATTGCCACTCAATCTACCCTGCATGATGATCAGATACATGGCGACTCAAGGACAAAGAAAGGGAGCTTAACTTCCATATGGTATGGTCTTGACATTAGTCTTCATTTACTTCAATGTGAATCTAGAAGGGGAGACCAAGAAAGAATTACTATACTCAGATGTCTACAATGACAAATCACTGAAGAGAATGGGATTTATCAAAGTTGAGGGCAAATGGGTTCATAAAGGAAAAGAAATTCAAGATGAAAGTGGTCAAGACACTCCAACACCACTCAAAGGAAAAAGAATTCCTACTGAAGCCCCTCCAAAAGAACCTGCAGTCAGTCAACCTCCAGTCAGTCAACCTCCTCCAATCCAAAGACCTTCAGATCCACCACTCAGGCTTGAGAAATGGTAGTTGAAATTTATTGGTGACAACATCATTAAAGCACTGTTCAACTCTGGAGTCTGCTGGAACTCAGTCTATGACCTCACTAACTTGATCAAAGAAATAAAAGTGGAGCTTCAAGGAAGGACTGAGGACACTTGCAGCTAATAAGCAAAGAAGAATTGCTGAGATTGAAGAACACTTGAGGACTCAAGAAAATTCTTTTCAAGGTTCTCTGCAAGAGCTGAAAGAGGAACACTCTTACCTTACTGGCTCTCTCTTTGCACTGCAAACAAGAATTGACAAACTGATGGAAGAGAAGAAGGAAGATCAGTCTGGACCTTCATCCTCTTCAAAACCCTAAACCTAGACTGTACCCATCCTTAGATGTTTTTAAACCCTTCCAAAAGCTTTTTGTATTGAGTTGATTTTTCAATTTTCATACATTTTTTACACAGTTGTTTGATGATTAACCATATCAATTGTATTTCGATTTATGGATGTGTACTTCACTCTTACTGCAATGAAAGTTTACTCTTCTTGAAATGAACATGTTTGTTGTTCTGATGCATTAAATCTATATTGGGTCTGATACCTTCTCTCCTTAACAATATTATTAATCCTTAATTAATCTTTAATGCTTAAGATCACAAAAAGAGAGAGATGGAAATTATATTTCTTCCTTTCTTTTGTTGTTGTCAAAAAAGGAGAGAAATGAGAAAAGAAGAAAAGAATTTCAAACTATATATGACTATAATGGTACATGACAATGGAATGAAAAATTAAAAAAATTGGTGATATATAGAGAGAGATCACTATAATTGTCAACTAGCAAGAAAAATCTTAAGAAAAGAAGAAGAAAAAGAACTCTGCATAATTTAAATATTTGTAACTGATAGGGGAAGATTTTCTCCTCAATTTGTTAAAATTATGCATATATTTCTGAATGTCATATTTGCTCTGAACTTCATTATAAAATTTTTATAATTATTCTGAATTTTATTGTAAATTTTTTTTAGGCTCAATGGTTTTGTCATGATCAAAAAGGGGAAGATTGTCAACCCTAAAGGATGAATTTTGATGATTACAAAACACTTGAGTTAATGTTATGTACTAATGATGATGGTTTAATTGTGAAGTTCCATAAGTCATGAAATCTGCAAAATTCTTATACTTAATGCTTCATAAATACTTTATTGGATATGTTCTAAAAGGAAAATGATCTTAATCCAATACATGGAGATCAAAGCTGAAGTCTAAAGAATTCTGTTTGAGACACTTGAGTCGACCCCTAAGCAAAAAGGACAAGTTTGAGTTGACTCTGGCACGATTTCTTCAAGTGGCACAGTCAATAAGTTGACCCCCGCAAAACATGAGTCGACCCTTGTGTAGCACAAATTAAACAGAGAGAATTACCGTCTGAGACAAGATTTAAAGAGTCGACCCTTGTTTTAAATGAGTTGACCCCCGACATTGAAGAGTCGACCCTTATGTTTGAAGAGTCGACCCTAGTTCAATCTCAACGTTGGGCAGAAAAATTAATGGATAAGTCAACTCTTTTGTTTGAAGAGGCGACTCCTGAAGAAGATGAGTCGACCCTTTGAAGTTACAACAACAAGTGCCATCTCAATATTTTGAAGTGCCGACCCAGGATAAACATGAGTCGACCCCTGAGTTACATGAGTCAACCCCGTACAGCCGGGACCACAACGGAAACTTTGTAACAACTTTTGTCTTTTTCTGTAACAGAAAGGATTTCCATCAGAACGGCAAGAAAGAAATTTGAATCCCTCTGAAAAACTTATCTATAAATTCAAGGAAACCTTAGAAAGGAAACAACAAGGAAAGAGCGAAACATTCAATCAAGAAAAAGAAGTTTCCACAAAGAAAGGAGAAGGAAAAAGCTAAAAAGTTCTTCATCCTCACCGGCATTCCTCTAAAACTTGCTCTTGTAAGGAAATCAGTTAAAGCCTCTCATCCATTGCTACAAGAAGAGTTGGTGCTCGGCTTTGGGATTCACATCATCAGCCAATCTCTTCATCGGCTTCAGCATTACTTCTATTGATTCATTTTATATGTTATGAAGATTTAGTTTTCTGGTTGCATCAATCATTTATTTGAATTATTTATTGCTGTAACAATTTCATCATCTGAAACTTGTAAAGGCACTTCCAAGCCTTAATTAGAAGTTGCTGAATCGGAAGAATTCAGCAAGGGTGAAGTTTTTGGTTGGTTTATCTAAATACCAACTGGGTTGTTTGTGAGCCCGGAAAAACAAACGGTGATAGGTTTTTGGTTGGTTGCCTGAAAAAACTGACTGGGTTTCTGATTGTGCGTCCGAAAAATAATCAGGCTGTAATCTGCTAGGTTATAGTGAGATCTCAAGCTTAGCTTGAGGAGTGGATGTAGGTGCTGGAAGTGCACCGAACCACTATAAATCCTTGTGTTTGTGTGTGGCTTGTCTCTCTTCTTCTACCGCATATTTCTAACTATTTTTCTCACTTTATTTACTGCTTTATTTGTGCTACTTTAATTCTGCTGCTAGATCTCCGAGTTATCAAAAGTTTTCAGTGAGTCATTCATTTCATTTCATTAATTTTTAAGAGACTCAATTCACACCCCCCCTCCTGGGCTACACCTTTGGGCAACACTAAGACACTCCATGAAAGGTAACTCATCAATCCTCAATTAAATGAGACTCTATCTCTCTGTTTTTTCATCTTCATTCCCACTCAACCCACTCAAACATCCTTTCTAACTTAAGAATCGAAGAGCCCAACTAGAGAAAAGCTCTAGTGAGTTCTTTGAACTTTTCTACTATCTTGCAAGTCTATGAAGACATCTCATGTTAGCGTTCCAAGATCGATGGCAACACTATCCAAGTACATTTGTATTTATTAGATTTCTATGCCCTAGACTTGTGCATAAGTGGGAGTAATAACACTCCAAAAGTCAATATAAGACACAAAGGGCAGTTCAGGATTGACAGAGAAAGACGAAGTTCAAATGCAAAAAGAACAATAACTAGGAATGTCTGACATCAAAAGAAAAGGGAAGTTGGTTATAAGGGCTAATAATGTTTGAAGTTATTGTTTGTTCTCTAGGAATTTTTGGAATGATCATATCTACCCAAACTACTAATTGAACAATGAATACTTGACATTTATTTTCATTAACTTATTTATGAAAGTCTTCCTTATTTGCTTTAGATTACTCAAAATTTCAGATGTTTAGCATCAATTGTGTTTCAAAATCTAATCAATTTTATTATATGAATTAGTAATGTTATAAAAAAAAATATTTAGACTTTGATATAATTTTGAAATTCTGCATTTTCTCATATGAACTTTAACTTGTGGCTATTGATAGTTCAAATTTTTGTTTTTGAAGAGTGCAGCATATTTGTCATACATAAACAATGTATAGGGAATATCTGCTCACAAATGTTTTTGATTCCCTAATATATGTTTGGATTGGGAACCAAAAACATTTGTGAGCAGATTCTTTATATATATGTATGTATGTACGTACGTATGTATGTATATGTGTATGTATATAGAAATATTAGTAAGTTGAATGATTTTGAGATGAGTCAAAGCCTAAATCTGGATAAAATATAATCTATGATGAATATGTGACTAGGAAGGGCTAGCTTAGTTTTGGAAGAAGGCATCAAGGAAAGGAAGGAAACTCATCTCCTCTAAATTTGAGCAGTTATGTCATATCTTGAGAATCTTTACTCTTGGAAATTGTTTTTGCAATCTGGAATGTTATGGCCTTATATTACCCCTAAAAAAGGAAATCCGTAGCGCAATTAGGGACTGGTCTGCGTAGGGCTAGGGTCCAAATTTTTCACCTCCAATTCCAAATGAATCAATCCTGGGCCCAACTTGACCCACCCATGGTTACCTACGGATAAACAGTGGACGGGCCTGGGCCAAGAATTTTAACCAGATTTTAAGTAGCATTATCCCGCTAGTATAATCCGAACCAGTCCATGTGCATCCCTATATACCCCCAATACCAAAATTCCTTATATTGCTGGTTGAAGGGGGTGGCGCCCTCCAAATTCTTCCCAAAAAGCTGCGCAAAGTGGCCTGTCTACCGAGACTAACTTGATCAAAAATTTTAGTCAGACTCGTATTTGATCAAATTCTCTCTCTCTCTCGCACATACACGCACGCACACTCAGTGTGTCAACCATTGAATGCTGACAGCAAGACTCATCTTTACCCAAAATAATGAAGCAAATGATACTCATTAGAATCACATTATTTATTTATTTATATATTTATCAAGAGTAATGATGATACTTTTTTTGTGATGTTCAGGCAGGCGGAAGCTATCTGGCCTTTATTATTGGTTTTTATTTTTATTTTTTTGATAAAACAGATGAACTAACTAATTAAGACAGGTACATATGCATACAAAAAAAATAAAATAAAATATTCAAAAATTGGTGTGGAAGATGGTTTAAAAAATTCTAGATATAGTGTGACTGGCCATTCGATAGTACTATCAACTTTTCGGTAGATATGTAAAATTTCAATAAAAAGCAAAGTACGCATCATCCACCAGCAATCATGTAAAAGAAGATAGATATGGGCATCAACAGATAGTGGAGTAGATAGCCATCAAATAACTGTCAAAAAATTTTCTTCTAAGTGAATGTAAGAAACACTCAACCTCTGTTAATGTAAGTTAGTCTTTCTCATGCAATTTGTAACTCCGCCAATAGAATAATAGTATCAAAAATTTTTAACACCTCCCGTGGCTTTGAGGATTGCATTAGCACCCCTTAATGTAAAACATACACCACCAAAAGCTCCTTTCTCTTGTACAGTGCCATCAAAATTGACCTTAATATAGTAGGAGAATGGTGGCTTTCAAGAAAAATGACATTAATAAAAAAATGCACGAGCCATACTAAAAGAGCCATAGATTTCTCCTTGTATAGTTGTATCACAGGTTGTTCTTAACTGGTTCAATTTGAAAAATTTACAACAGTGACAAGGCAGTTTCCCCTCTGAATTTAGAAACAATAAGGTGAAACTACTATCAGTACAACATGAGGGTTGTTACAAGGTAAGAGAAATCGGAAGGATTGAAAAGGTTTAAGGTTAACAAACTGACTTCAATAACTATTTCCAGCCAAAAAATGTCAATCAAGATATAATGTATCCTCTGGAAACCGATCCCATCCTTCAAAGCTGAGAAACCGAGTGAAGATACAAAGTATGTGGTCAAAAGACACTGCACTTCCTCTGTATTTCCTACTCCTATTGACCTGGGCATATTCCTTATTTGCTTTGTTGCTTCTTCAATTTGCATGTCTCTAGGGCAGCAGTATCAGAGATTTGGGCATATTGCAATTGCAGTCTGAGTGTCTGACAGGAATGGAGGAATAGCAGAGGCCATTTTCAGATGCAGTCATGCACAGATGAGAACAGAATGGGAGCTAGTATTTTAATTACTTGACAGTAGACTTGGAATGTTCTTACCTTTAGACCAGATTCCTCCAAAGTGTGAGCGAAGTTTATGATCACAAAGTGTTGACCAATGACCAGTCATTGAAGAGGTGAAGGCTTCAGCAGCAGTGCATGCCACAGGGGAATGCTTCTTCAGAAAAATCCTGGCGTTACTTTTTTGTCCAACATACCAAATCCGTAGCTGCGAGGACCACAGTTTGTGATGATTTTGGAAGGTTTTTCTATTTCCAATCAAGACAAAAGAATTCAAAATTAGATTATAGTTATAGCACTCGTAATGAGATACAGACAACTTTCCAAATTGAGGAGAAGAATAGCAGTTTGAGAATAGATTGTCAACCGCCTCGAGTGTCTGGTGACAGAGGGTGAACCTTCCAAGGTTCTTTCCAAGTTTTATCCAAAGGAATATGCAAACCAAACTCCGGAAAAGACTTCCTATGTTTGGACTTTAGAAACCCCCTGGTTTCCTCTACATGTATTCTCCATATTGATGGTAAGGCTACATTATCTAGAAAAGCTCTTCTACATTTAAAAATCCAGATTATATAGCATTATACTCAAAAACCCCTAACTTAGAATAAAATTGAACCGTTCTTTTATAATCACGATATTTCCACAACTACTTTAGATGAGTCATGAATAAATTTGCTAAAATACTGGATGGCCCGTCTGGCTTGCCTAAGCCCACATTTTGGATGGACTTACGCCTAGACTGCCTAGTTCTTAAACTCGGCAAGCTGGGTTGGGCTTGAAAGTTAAGCCTACCCAATGAACGGGTCAAAGTCGGGTTCACATCGATCAGCTTAAGACCAGCCCAAGCCAGGTTATTTATATACTATTTATATTACATAAGGCCCTTAACCCGCACCCCAAAGGCCCAAGCTTGGTTAAGGAAAGGAGGAGGCAGCAACTAGGGTTATCATAAGGCAGCAACTAGGGTTATCATTAGGCTCCTCCTGCGGCTCCTCACTAGTCTAGCCCTCCTCACCTCCTCTCATATCTCCACTAGTCCACCCCCTCACCTCCTCACCTTCTCTCACCTCAACCACCGATCAAATCTAGCATACTAATATGGTCCCCACTCTTACTCCTCATCTCATCGCTCCTCTCAGCTTTTTCCTCCTCACTCTTGCCTCAACGACCGCACCGTCATGCCATGATGCCGATTAGTCTGAATCTAACATATTGTACCATTCACGTCGATGCCAAGCAAGCGCCGTCCTCTTGCTCACTACACCAAAATTCTCAAGGCCCTTGTATAGGTGGAGCAGCTCGGACTCTAGATTCATTGCCCTCCTGCTTGCTGTTGCCAAGATTCCAACCCGTCCTTCATGGCTCATATGGGCTTGGTGGAATGGGGGAAAGAGACGGAGGGCACTGTAAAGAAGGAGAAGTGAGACCAAAGCTTGATAACTAATAGTCTCATGCTACGAAGTTAGCTTGAAAGCTGGGCCAAGTTAGTCTTATGTCTAACTAAATCAAGTTGTATCCTAGGTTAGGGCCGGCCCAAATCTATCCCCTTTTTTTCATTGAGCAGATCTAATATTCATGAAAGCATGCTATCTATAATTCTAATTGATGTACCACAACTGCTCATTGCTTAACGCATCTTATTTTAGTGGTTTGTGTTAGATTAAATTCATGCATGTACATAATCTTTTTAATACCATGTTACAAACTATTGAAGGGTTGTGTGGAGAGAGAGAGAAACTGAGAGAACTCTCTAGTGTGAGGTTGAACTAGAGTTAAAGGTCCACTCTCTCAATCATGATTATCATGCATCTTCATGAGGTCAGATGGCTCAGTATGCTCATAAGTAGAGGCTATAGGCTTGCTAGGTCCAACCTCTGTAGGCTAATCTTGTCTCCCAGCAATGCCACCTCACATTGTCTATCTTTCAATATCCCATTCAATAATGGAGCAGTCAACATTGTCCTAAACTAGGAAATATCCAAAGTTTATTAAATTTTAAGGTATTAGTTTGCCGCCCAAAAGTGGAAGCAAATTTTATGATTTGATATTAGACGTCGATGATTTGCTTTTTATAATCTGTTATCTATGTACGGCACATCAAGGAGTAGTTGGATAGGACAAGACGTGCATTTCCGCTTTGTTACAAAAATTCCATCATTATGGTGTATGTTATGCCAAAAAAAGCTCATTGGCCCAGATATAATGCTTGCTTAGCAACTTAAACATTCAATAATCCCACGTGGGTTGCATCAGTAAACTACACCCACTCTTGGTGCCATATCACAGAGGGTACTTGCTCGGCCAAAGAAACGGCTCCCGAAAGCATCATACTTTTATCATTCTCTCCCACTCAGATTATTATATTAAGAATCATCTTATTCACACGATAAATTTTTTCTACTAAAATATTTTTTCTAAAATGCTGATGTCTAAATATATATTATTTTAAAAGATAGTTTTTAAGTTTTTTACTATTTTTTTTAAATACTGATGGCTAAATATATAATATCTGAAAAAGTAATTTTTGTACGTTTAATTGTTCATAAAAAAAACATCACAACCCAGAATAATTTATGTCTGGTTGAGCATCTGATTTTTTATAAAATTATGTATAATATCTATTATACTCTTAATAAAGTAAAAAAATTAGGTACATAGGAAAAGAAATTTTCCAATTTCTAGCCGGTGAAAATTAAGCTTTTCAATATTCTGCTTTATTTTTATAAAATGTAGAAATCTTATTTATGTAGAAAAACTATTTTTCATCTCTTTTGTAAAAACTCTAACTAAATATAAAATATTTATTTATTTTCTATTGAACATACTTTTCTTTCTTTCTCTTTCAGCGACAAACAAGTAGTTACAGCTGGCAACATAGAGAACAACCGGCAAAATCCCAGCTCAAACAAATAACCAAGCCCAGTTACAATCGCTCGAGAAAGAGGTCTCATTTTGTTCTTAAAAAATTATTTTTTAAAATTATTCAATGAAAGGAGATGCACCATATAATATTATTCTGAAATATGGGAACCCCAAGATTTGGAACCAAGATTTGATTCATATATAATAGATAAAGAACAGATACAAGAAACCTTTTGGAAGCCATTCAGCAGTCATGCTATCAGTTTCACAGGATCTCACTTCATATACATGACATGGAACACGTCTTTCTTGTGGAGCTTTTTCCTTTTTCTGCATTCTTACATGTTTCAAGAAAACACATCTAGAAGTGTAAAAATCGCTCACCTTTATTATTACCTTACTACCAATCTCCGGGCTCTGGTCTCTGACATGCGGATTTAATAATGGGTTGGAGGTGGAGGGGTTGTATAGTAATAGTACGAGGGAGGAGATGAATGCTTGGGTGGTGACGGGGAGTTGTAGCGGTACGGTAGTGGAGGCGGCAATGGAGAGGGAGGAGGCGGTGACTTGTAATGATGATGATGATGAGGAGGAGGAGGAGGAGGTGATGGTGAGGGAGGAGGTGGCGACTTGTAGACATAGTGGGGAGGTGGTGATGGAGATGGTGGTGGAGGATATTTATAGTGATAAGGAGGAGGAGGTGATGGTGATGGAGGGGTTGGGGATTTATGATGGTATGGAGGAGGGGGAGATGACGATGGTGGTGGAGGAGATTTATAGTGGTAAGGAGGAGGAGGTGATGGTGATGGTGGTGGAGGTGACTTGTAATGGTAGGGAGGAGGGGGGGATGGTGATGGTGGTGGAGGATATTTATAGTGGTAAGGAGGAGGAGGTGATCGTGATGGAGGGGGTGGGGATTTATGATGGTATGGAGGAGGAGGAGATGACGATGGTGGTGGAGGAGATTTATAGTGGTAAGGAGGAAGAGATGATGGTGATGGTGTGGAGGTGACTTGTAATGGTAGGGAGGAGGGGGGGATGGTGATGGTGGTGGGGGTGATTTATAGCAGTAAGGAGGTGGTGGTGAAGGCGACGGTGGACGTGGTGATTTATAATGGTATGGTGGTGGTGGTGGTGGTGGTGGTTGTGGTGGTGGTGGGGAGTTGTAATGGTAGAGAGGTGGAGGGGAGGGAGATGGTGGGGGTGGTGATTTATACTGGTAGGGTGGGGGTGGAGATGGCGATGGTGGAGGTGGAGATTTGTAATGATAAGGTGGTGACTTGTAGTAGTATGGTGGTGGAGGAGAAGAATGGAAGTAAGGCTCGACTCCGGCCCCTGCGACGGAGGCGATCATGCAAATTGCTACGGCGAGGACTAGCTGCTGCATTGCTTGCACCTCAAGACCCCGCATAGCTGGGCCTCTCAGCTGGCCACAGGATCTTAACACACTCCCAAGCTAATGTTGCTGGTGCCTTTACATGGCGAGGGAGCCATGCCTTTATATAGCAAACCAAAGAAGGTTGCTGGACAAAATGTCAAAAAAATAATCAATTCTTCCATGACGTGAGGGGCTAGTTGCGTAAGACGGTTTTGATTAGTATTATCTTGTGCTACATTTTCTTGCCAAGTACTTGAAGTATTGTTGGGTCCCACGGCCCTTTCCATTTCTTCTTCCAGATTTTAGGCAAGAAATGAGGCCATGGACTGGGGGAGTTGGTGAGATGATGTCCCGACCTTCCGCACCGTAAATAAAAACCTCGGGACGGATGAGGAGGTTTGGAGCTTTTTGTCCTGAGCTTCGCCTCGGGAAGGAGAATTCAGCTTTGTCTGGTCCGGTGTCAGATAGGAAGATTTAGGAGACAGTATGATCTCTTGAGGAGGACAAGGCATCGGATTTGGATGGCTTTCCATCAATATTCTTCCGAAAGTATTGGATGGTTGTTAGACAGGATATGGCGGAGGCTATTCAGCAGTTCTTCAGCACAGAAGTAAAATCTTCAGATTGGAAAAGGACGTTTGTCACGCTGATCCCGAAACGGCAAGATGCTACAGAGCCGGATCATTTTAGGCCGAATAGCCTATGTACTACATTGTATAAGGTGACGGTGAAGATTATGGTAGTGAAGTTGAGAGGTATTTTACCGAGGATTATCAGTCCGAAGAAGGGAGCCTTTATTGGTGGGCGAAGTATCTCAGATAATGTGCTCATCGCGCAGGAGTTCATGTTTGATCTTAGAAGGGCCCCGACCAGGAGGTGTGATGGGAGGAAGAGAAGGGAGGAAGAAGAGAAGAGGAGGACCACTGCAGGGAGGAAGAGAGAAAGAGGAAGAAGAAGAGAAGGAGAAGGAAGAAGAGATTATAGAGACGCAGGAAGGAGGAAAGATGAGGAGGAAAAAGGAGAAAAACTAGAAAGAGGCTAGGGTTTTCTCATTCAATCATCAATCGCCTTATATATGAGAGGGGTGGTCTTTATATAGACCTTACATTTTGACCAAGTCAAGTAATCAATTGACTAAATCAATCAATTGACACTGACCATTTTTGGACCCTTACATCAATTAATCTCTTATCAAAATTGGTCCACTAAATTGACCCAATTACATAAACCCAATTGACTAGTCTAATAAAAAAATAACTAACCAAATTGACTTGACTAAGACAAAAACAAATAATGCAATAAAAAAATGACTCGGACTCAAATGGACCTAATCCGAGTCTAACTCAATCCGGAGGCTCAAGATCCTCTCCTAGCCATAGTGATGTCATCCCCTAGTGCGGACGCGAACGAACGGCTCTGATGTCCCCGTCAACTCCTCCTAGATGGAAAAAACTCGACCCCATCGAGTGTAGGTCTGATCGGCTGTCGTACTGCTCCAGGAGATCAGGGTCAAGGCGCTGCAACTCGGCTCGCGAAATTTATATAACGTCAGACTTTGGTCGGCCCTTTCACCAAACAAGGTAATGTTGGTATCCACCATTCTTGGATGACATAACCTACTCATATAATATATGTTCTATTTATTCTCTGTTTGCATGAAATTTTGGAGGTGGTGGCTCAATAGCAAGTAAGGATCAGGGTGATCAATAAGGGCAGGTGTGTCAACAAAAGAGTCGAAAGAGATAAATGTTGTCTTTTTGTAGGGGATCAAATATTTAATATTAAATATTGCACTAATCCTATAGTCATCAGGAAGATCCACAACATATACATTTGAACTGATTTTTTTAAGACTTTGAACGGTTCCACATTACAAGCTTGCAATTTCTTGAACGTTTCCGAAAAAAGTCGTTCAAGTCTAATTCTTATCATGACGTAACCTCTTTCACTTAACTCTTTATAACGTCTATATAAATCAGCAAGGGATTTATATTTTAAGTTATCAAAGTGAACATGTTTGTTGATTTCTTGATGCTATGAATGTGGGTGCGATGCAAATGACTATGTAGACTCAGACATCCTATACTGATGAGACATGGAAATCAGGTCTATGGATTGCCTAGGTTTGTAATCATGCACCACTTCAAATAGACTCATGCTTATGGACTTGTTAATAGAACTATTATATGCAAACTCAACTGTTGGTAACATTAAATTTCAGATCCTAGCATATGCATTTAGGTGGAGCCTATGTTGTGGAAGGTTGGGCAGAGATGCTCCAGGAATTAGATCAATTGCTTGTTGGATATCACGCATCGGAGAAAGTGCATCTAGAAGATCATCCAGGACTACCAAATGAAACACTTCTAGAAGGGGAGCTATCACAGGGGAGTGATCGGGGTTGGATTCCTCAATGATATCTTTAGCCACATGTGCCAACACAGGGGACTCGCTCTCGATATCTTTTAATACCTCTTTCGAAGTAGTGATGTGAAGTGGTGTGTTTGTACTTAGATCGATAGTTTCCTTTTGGAGATTATTCTAGACAAATTCTAATTTGGTGGGTTCGTCTTTAAAGTCTTCTACATAATCTTCTATATTTGGTTCATAAACTTCTTCGACATATTCGGCCTCCTGGTTCCCAACTTCTGGTTCAGTAATCAAGTAGGTCTTAGTGGAACATTGAGACGCTATGTGGCCGAATTGTTAACACCTAGAGCAGTGGATTTGGTTCTTAGGAGAATGGGGAAGGACTATACGTGGTGCAGCCAAATCAATTTTAAGTTGTCCTGCAATGGGGGTTGGTGGTTTAGAGGTCCTAGAATTCTGCACGAACTCACGAACCTCTTGCATGATTTCTTTCCTTTGCGCTCATATAGCAGCGAACTGGTCCATGAGGAATTTCAGGACTTTGGAATCCATGGTAGCTAAGGGGACTTTAGGTTGGTCGGCTTGATACTCCTCATTACGGGTTGACATGCAATATTAACACTATATATGATGATGTAAAATGCAATATCACTAATGAAACCCTAATAAATATGATGCAGGACCAAATTTGATGCAGGACGACCTACTAATGCAATCTATTATGATTTCAGAGATCAACAAGTTTTCACAAAAATAACTTAAAGTTTAAATGTTCCTGATTTTACTTCTGTTATTCGAAATTAAGAAATAAGATTATTCAATTTAAGAAATTAGATTGCAATCAAGTAGTACAGTTGTTCTATCCTAAAGTAATCTGATCAAAGAATGCTGAGAAACGTCCAGTTGCTAGGGTGTGCTAATTTAATATCTAGATTTTAAAAGGCGAATAGGATAAGTTTAAAAGTAGAGGTTTTATGTTCTGAATTTTGACAACAAAAGTAAGTTTCAAAAATACAGCTATCATACAAGAAAATTAGAACATAATTAAATGAACAAGTTCAAGAAAGTAGAAACCTATCACCTGTCGTGAAGTAGACGACCAGTCGCTTGCTCGTGGATTGGGGCGACGATCGGGGCGCGGTTGTAGCTCATGGACCCTTCAATTGGCTTCAATTGGTTTCAACTTAGATCTGATCACAGCAATTTGGCGGGTCTGTGGATGGGACTTTGAAGAAGTGGGCGGCCTGAAGGGCATTGGGCCACAAGTGGGTTGCTGCAAGTGGGCCTGTTGGGCCCTACAGTGAGTGGATTGGGCGCGGATGTGGGTGCAGCCCGTGGACTAGGCGTGGGAGTGGGGCGTGGCTTGTTGGGCTCTACTGACTCGGGGATGGGGAAGAAAGGAGTGGAGATGAAAGAGGGTTTGGAATCGCTCTGGATTTGGAGAGGGAGTGGGGCGAGATAGAGGCACCAACAGTGAAAAGCAGTTGGCGAAGGGGTGAAGGGTAGGGGGTGGCAGCAGCCCTAGTGGTGGTCGGACGAACTGCTCAACGGCGGGGAGGCACCGCGGTGGAAGTGACGGTGGCAGAGGAGCTACGCTCGGGATGCTTGGAAGGGGAAGCGACGCTCGACGGCGGTGGCTCGGGCGATAAACGATGACGGAGATGGGCGGTGACGGCTCGGATACCGGTGGGCAAAGTCGACGAAAAGAAGAGGAGGCTTGGAGGGCGGCGGGGAAGGTTGGCCGGTGCGGCAGCGCTGCTCGTCGGGTGGGCGGCGTTTGGGCAGCTGCGGCGTAGTGATGATGTGGCTCGACAACAGCGGCGATGCGGTTCACGGTGCGGACGGAGGTTGAAGATGAGAAGTTACAGAGTAAGGATTTTTTTCCTCTCTTTTTTTCTCTTTTTTTTGGGTCACGTGCAAGTCACATGCAACTCCTTTTTTTTCCTCCAAAATGGATCCGGGCCAGTGGGTACGGGCTAATGGGTTTTGGGGCTTACCCGTTAGTGTCTTCTTCAACATCCTGATGGGTTCGGGAGGATATTTGGCGGAGACCGGTATGGGCCAAGTCGGCAGGGCTCGCTTGCTGGGGGGGATTGTTGGTGGAGGCCGATGTGGGCCAAGTCAGCAAGGCTTGCCCGCGGCGGAGGCCAGTGTGGGCCAAGTCGCAATCGGAGGCCAGGAGAGCGCTTGGGATGGTCGGTTTAAAGACCATGGTTAAGCTTTTATTATAACCTGCGGATTTTAGTGAGATGGCAGCGCCTACAGTTCTAACAGTGGTATCAGAGCCAGCGGCATGGGTTCGATTCCCAGGATAAGCGATTAAAAAAAAAAACTCTCTTGTTGGGAGGGGGATTGTTGGCGGAGGCCGGTATGGCCAAGTCAGCAGGGCTCGCTTGCTGGAGGGGATTGTTGGTGGAGGCCGGTGTGGGCCAAGTCAGCAAGGCTCGCCTACGGCGGAGGCCGGTGTGGGCCAAGTTGCAATCGAACGCCAGGGGTGTTGCCCAGATAGACAACCCAAGAGGGGGGGGTGAATTGGGTTTTAAATTAATTTAGATATTTAAAACTTTAAGGATGATTAATTAAAAACTCTTGCAAGTTATTTAATTAATGCTAAGTGCTGTGAGTGATGTGAGAGGAAGAAGAGAAGAGACAATCCAATGCAAACACAGAGTTTTATAGTGGTTCGGAGCTATCCCTTGCTCCTACGTCCACTCCCCAAGTCTCTCTTGGGAATTCACTATAACCCCCTTGGATTACAGCTGGTTGTTTTGCAAGCTCACAACCAAACTTGTTGTTTTACGAGCTCACAACAAACTCGGTCGGTTTTCCCAGGCTCACCGACTAGAACCAACCCCGATTGTTTTTCCGGGCTCACAATCAAACCCTTACACACGTTGGTTTTAACTTGGCTCACCAACCAACCTTAATCCCCTTGATTCAATCCCCCGATTGAACCAAGTAAATACAAGTTATAGACAGAAAGGAAAATAAGCTTCTCAAAAGCAGATATAAAACAATATAATCAAAGAGGAGTTTAGAAGCCCTCAAATGCTTTTAAGCTGAAGAAGAGGTAAGGCTTCTTGAACTCCGGTCTCCTCTTGAATGTGTAGTCGACTTGAATGCTGGAGGAGAAGGCTTTAATTGCTGGGAAGATGTAGGTGGAGCTGTAAATGCAGATCTTCCCTTTTTCATTGAAGAGCACGTTGCAGAGCTTGAATCCTTGATTAGTTGGAGTGGAATGACTGTTCTCTGCCTTGCTACAGTCTTCTGTGGCTATTTAAGCCAACCCCCACGGAAACTAGCCGTTACACTGCTTTTTCTGCCCGTTCTGCACACTCTGCGCAGCCTGACAATATGACCGTTGTGGGTTGGAGTCGACTCGCGCGATCAGGAGTCGACTTGGCTGTAGCGGGAGTCGACTCAAGCTTTTCCGGAGTCGACTCGGCAACTGTTCCAAATTTGAATTAAAGTTGCCGTCACGACTGGGAGTCGACTCGTCTTGACCCGGAGTCGACTCGCCAACTTCTGGAGCTGACCTGGCAATTTTGGAGTCGCCTCATCCACAGAAGTCCGTGGATCCAATTTTGAATTTTGTCCACTCGAGTCGACTCGACTGTCCTTGGAGTCGACTCGAATCTCAGAGCCCGAACTCCCGATTCTCTGTCTTTTGGCTCATCCAGTCTTGGAGTCGACTCGAACTTCCTTGGAGTCGACTCGGCTCTCAGTTTCCGAAAGTTGGTCTTCTGCCTTTTGACGTGAAGCTTGTCTTGGAGTCGACTCGAGCTGTCTGGGAGTCGACTCGAATCTCAGAGGCAGTAACATGGTTTTCTGTCTGTCATTGGTCGCACAGTCTCGGAGTCGACTCGCGTATTGCGGGAGTCGACTCGAATCTCAGAGTCCATAAAATGCTCTCTGACCTTTTCTTTGTGTACCGCTGAGAGTCGACTCTTGCTTTCTCTGGAGTCGACTTGCCAACCATCGGAGTCGACTCGCGTTCCACTGGAGTCGACTCGAATCTCAGACTCGAAAACTGCTCTCTGACTTTTCTTTGTGTACCTCTTGGAGTCGACTCTTACTACCCTGGAGTCGACTCGTTGACCATTGGAGTCGACTCGCGCACTTCAGGAGTCGACTCGTTGAAGGTTCTGAGATGAGGCTTTCTGTTCTTCTTTCTGTTCTCAGTCGGAGTCGACTCGTACTAGTCTGGAGTCGACTCGAGCTCGTGCCAGTGAACTTGATACGCTTGGAGTCGACTCGTGATACTCGGGAGTCGACTCGAGTCTCAGACTTTGGTTCAGCAGACTTCTTAACTTATCCAAAATACTATGAACCAAATCTAGAGACACTTGGACAGGATTTTCACTGAAACACTCAATTGAATTCATTAGTAATCACAAGATATACTCAAATGCTTTGAGCTCATCAAAATCAAATAGGGTTTTAATCAATCACTCCACAATCTCTCCCTTTTTGATGATGACAAAACTTTGAGTATATGTAAAATGACTTGCTCAATAAATAATGAAATAAAATCCATAAATGAATTCAAATGTCTGATAATTTAATTTATCCAAGTTTGAAAGGAGTGAAACAACAAATTTCGGAGTTAAAGCTCCCCCTTTCATTTGGAATTATATAAGCCTTCATATTATGCAATCAATTGTTTGGCTTATATGTCATTAATGATTTAGCTTGATTAAAATTCAGATTCTCCCCCTCAACATATGCATTCAACTATGTTTTGATTCTCTGAATTTCCTTTTAATGCTTTGAAGTTTTTGAACTGAATTTTTTGTTTTTAGAGGGAAAATCTGTCAATTTGTTCTTGAGTAGGATTCAGCTAATCTCCGAATATCCCTTGAATAGATTCTGGAGATTACTCCATTAGGAGCCCCAAAAGAGAGATAATGAGCCTCGAGGTACCGAATCCACTTAGAACAAATTTGTGTGTATTTTTAAGAGTTTATCTTTTTATTTATTTTTATTGATTTCTTTTACATATTTTTTTCATATTTCTCCCCTTTTACACATTTTATACATATTTCTCCCCCTTTTTGTCATCATACCAAAAAGGAGGTAATCAACCACAATCAATGGCACAACCAATCATCAAATGGCACATAATTGAAAATAAGATGTCTACTCATTGTATTGATATGAATTGAAGTAGATTTGAGCATACAATAAGTAAAGTAAAACAATACAAAACAGAACTCAAACACATCTATGTCTTCCTCGAGGATGAAGCTCCCCCTCTCGAGGATGCATCTCCTCCTCTGGAGGATGTGGCTCCTCCTCTCGAGGATGTGGCTCCTCCTCTCGAGGATGGTGCTCCTCCTCTCAATCGGCTCTGCTCCATGAGGAGGGTGACTGCATCTGTGACATGGCCAAGCTGTGTGATGATAGACGTGGTGACTCTGCTATGTGTAGTGGAGAGCTCTGTCACCGACGCCTGAAGCCCAGTCACCGATGTCTGAAGTGCGTCCAGCTTGTCGATGAGTACATTCGCCAAGCGCTCGGCCCCCTCGGTGGTGGTGTGCGTGTCACGACCTATCTCCTCTCGCATCTGTTGAGTGGAGCTCGTGACCTCACTCATGCTGTGGAACTGGGCCTGGACCAAACTCCGGACATTGTAGATCTCTTCCCGTACATGAGCCGTCATGTCAGTCACGGCTGTCAAGGAAGGGACCAACTGAGAAGATACGGGTGCAGGAGTGGGAGCAGGCACCGCACCTCGGAGCTCCCGAAGCAGCTCATCCCTCACCTCTCTGACTATCTCCTGTCGCAGCTCTCGGAGCTGCTCAGGATCAATCCAGACCGCCATAGAGGGTGGTGCCGAGGAGGAAGGTCCGGCGGAGGTGGTAGGAGCAGGAGGAGTGGATGGAAGGTCTGGATGGTCTGGAAGGTCTGGGTAGTCTGAATCGGGCTCAGGACTGGGTGAAGGTCTGGTGGTCTGAGCGGTGAGGGTAGACTTCCTAACCCATACCCCCTCTCTCTTCCGAAACCCCATCCTGTGCATGGTCCCCGTACACAAGCGATCTGTCCATCGCAATGCACGAGAGGGTTCCCTCTCAGGAATGGGAATCTCGTACTCCCTAAAGAGAAGAGTAAAAATCATGCCGTATGGGAGGGTGAGCCTAGGTCTATCTAGGGGCTCACACATATACCTATATATGAGTTTGGGGAAGTTGACCGGGGTGTCCTGAAGAATGTAAGACATAATAGCTAGGTCCCTCTCATTTACAAAATCAAATCTTCCTGTCTTAGGGAAGACAGACCTGGACAGAATACTTAAAAGAATTCTCATTTCAATAGGAAGTGAGCTAGCAGATACCTCGTCTAGGGGGGACTGAGGTGGATGCCCTAAGACGACCGTAAGGGCCTCAACTCTATCCTCAGGGTGTGCGGGAGCCACCCCTACTAGTGGAAGGTGGAGGATGTGGCCAATAAGATCCTCCGTGACAAACACAGGGACACCGGCTACTGTGCCCTCGATACCCCCATCTCCCCGATGGACGGTACCGTAAAACTCTCTAACGAGCCCTGGATATGTGGGGAGGTCCAATGTAAGGAAGAACTCTAAGCCCTGGGCTCTAAGCCTATCACCTATGGTGAACCCTTCCCGGGAGAGGAAGTCGAAATCGACATACCTCCCGGTGGAGACGACCTTCCCGGCCAATGGCCTCGCGGGAACCGCCCTAGGCGGGGAACGAGCCGGAGGTGGTTGCCTCGCGGGATCGTGCCGCGCCTTGGAGCGCCGCTCGGGACCGGCCTCGGGACGGGACCTCTTCCTAACCACGGTCTTACGAGGCATCTTGACCTAAACGGGAAGAAACACCTAAAGGACGGAGAAAGGTCGACGGAGGAGACTCGGGACGGACCGGAGACGACCTAGGAACGGACGAAAAACCCTAAGAACCGGTAAAAAATCAACCGAACAGAGGTTGGAGACGATCGGGGAAGACCTAGGAGTCGGCTCTAGGGCTTTTTGAACAGTGGCGGCTTGAAAGAAAAGTGTTTGCGAAACGACAAACCTAGGGTTAAAAAGTCGGATCCCGACTGCGAGTCGACTCCCCTGAGTCGCGAGTCGACTCGACCTCGAGTCGACTCCAGAATATGCGCGAGTCGACTCTCCCTTAGGAGCCGGCTCTGAAACTTACTCGAGTCGTCTCTAACCTTGGCACGCACCTAAAAGTCATGCTATAACCGCATTCTAATCACCTAATTGGGATCTGATTTGATGATCATTGAATGTAAACTCTATTTTAACCGCATTCTAATCATCAAAATCAATTAATCTAGTGGAAACTCCCACTAGGATGGATCAATCACTCCTAATCCCCTCCTAAGCACGCTAAACCTCTCTTCACTTAGGGGTTTTGTAAAAATATCTGCTAATTGATTATCAGTACAAACAAATTGGAGTGACACATCACCATTCAATACATGATCTCTTATGAAGTGATGTCTTATCTCAATGTGTTTAGTTCTTGAATGTTGAATTGGATTTTTAGTTAGATTTATGGCACTTGTATTATCACAATTAATGGGGATTTTATCTTGTTTAATGCCATAATCTTCTAATTGTTGTTTAATCCACAAGATTTGAGCACAACAACTCCCGGCTGCCACATATTCAGCTTCTGCAGTGGATAATGCAACCGAGTTTTGTTTCTTGCTAAACCATGAGATTAGGTTTTCTCCTAGAAACTGACACGACCCGCTGGTACTTTTTCTATCAAGCTTACATCCAGCGAATTCTGAATCTGTGTACCCTATTAAGTTTAGGTTAGATTCTTTAGAGTACCATAGCCCTATGTTCTTAGTTCCTATTAAGTATTTAAAAAATTCTCTTAACTGCAGCTAGGTGTGATTCTTTAGGTTAGCCTGATATCTAGCACACATGCAAACACTAAACATAATATCAGGTCTACTTGCAGTAAGATATAGTAAAGATCCTATCATACCTCTATAAAGTTTTTGATCTACAGATTTACCTGATTCATCTTGATCTAATTTGCATGATGAGCTCATGGGGGTGCTGATTGATTTGTTTCCTTCCATATCAAACTTCTTGAGCATCTCCTTGACATATTTTGCTTGATTGATGAAGATGCCTCCTTCAGATTGTTTGATTTGAAGCCCGAGGAAGTAGTTCAGCTCTCCCATCATGCTCATCTCAAACTCACTCTGCATCAAATCAGCAAACTCTTCGCAGAGGCGATTGTTAGTAGCACCGAAAATGATATCATCAACATAAATCTGTACTAATAGCATCTCCTTATTTTGCTTTTTCAGAAATAATGTTGTGTCTACATTTCCCCTAGAGAATTCATGTTCTAATAGGAATTTACTAAGTCTCTCATACCATGCTTTAGATGCTTGTTTTAATCCATAAAGTGCTTTGTTCAGTTTATACACATGATTAGGGTATTGATGATTTTCAAAACCAGGAGGTTGTTCTACATACACTTCCTCATTAATATACCCATTTAAAAATGCACTTTTTACATCCATTTGAAATAGTTTGAAATCCTTAGAGCATGCATATGCTAATAATAGTCTAATAGCCTCAAGTCTAGCTACGGGAGCAAAGGTTTCATCAAAATCTATGCCTTCTTCTTGATTATAATCCTTTGCCACTAGTCTAGCCTTATTCCTTATAACAATTCCATTTTCATCTAGCTTATTTTTATATATCCATTTTGTATCTATAATTGGATATTTAGAAGGTCTCTCTACTAGATCCCACACTTTGTTTCTAGTAAATTGGTTTAGTTCTTCTTACATTGCATTTATCCAATTTACATCATTTTCGGCTTCTTCTATATGTTTGGGCTCAAAGTGTGAAACAAAAGCTAGATGGTTATTTAGATTTCTAAGTGAAGCTCTAGTCCTAACCGGTTGAGATGGATCATCTAGAATGAGTTCCTTAGGATGCCCGTGAGCATACCTCCAAGCTTTTGTTAGCCCATGATCCACAATAGCCTCTTGGCTTGATGATTCTCCTTCAATCAACTTTTGATTATCATCTTGTAATCCCATCTCATCTATCTTTTCCTCAAGTATTTCAACATCATCATCAAAATTAACTTTCTTACTAGAGGAGATGTCACTAGAGTTATCAAATACTACATGTATAGATTCTTCTATGACTAAGGTTCTTTTATTAAAGACTCTATAGGCTTTACTAGTTGTAGAATAACCTAAGAATATTCCTTCATCAGATTTAGGGTCAAATTTCCCTAGATTATCTTTCCCATTATTATGCACAAAACACCTACATCCAAAAACATGAAGATAATTAACCTTTGGTTTTCTGTTTTTCCACAGTTCATAAGGTGTTTTCTTTATAATGGGTCTCAATAGAACTCTATTTAATATGTGACAAGAGGTATTAATGGCTTCTCCCCAAAAGTACTTAGGGAGGTTACTTTCACATAACATAGTTCTAGCCATTTCCTCTAGTGTTCTATTCTTCCTTTCCACAACTCCATTTTGTTGTGGTGTCCTAGGTGCTGAGAAATTATGGGTTATCCCCTTTTTACTACAAAATTCATCAAATGATTGATTTTCGAATTCGGTACCATGGTCACTTCTAATGGCTATGACTGAAGACTCTCTAGCATTTGTTACTTCCTTATAGAACTTCTTAAAAACAGAAAATGCTTGATCCTTATGTGCTAGGAACATGACCCATGTGTACCTAGAGTAATCATCTACTATAACTAGACCATATTTATTTCCACCTAGGCTTGTTGTTCTAGTTGGACCAAATAGGTCCATGTGTAATAATTCTAGAGGCCTAGAGGTAGAGACACATTTTATGGATTTAAAAGAGTTCCTAGATTGTTTGCCAAATTGACATGCTTCACATATTTTGTTCTTTTCAAATTTTAATTTTGGCAAACCTATCACGGAGTCTCTTTTAACTAGTTTAGTTATTGTGTCCATGCTTGCATGACCTAACTTACGGTGCCATAACCAACTAGCATCATTATCTTTAGTTTCATTTACAACTAGACATTGGTTATGTTTTGCAAGATCTTCTAGGTCTACAACATATACATTTCCACGTCTAATTCCTTTAAAAACTAAACTATTATCATTAGGATTTGTTATAATGTATAGTGATGGTTTAAACATAACATCATATCCTATATCACATAATTGACTAATGCTTAACAAGTTATGCTTAAGACCATCAACATATCTAACATTATCTATAAAAGTAGAAGGGGTGATTTGAACTTTACCAATACCAATGATATGACCTTGGTTGTTGTCTCCAAAAGTCACAGCACCTCCCTTCTTAGCTTCAAGGGTGAAAAATTGATCTTTATCACCCGTCATGTGCCTTGAGCAGCCACTATCCAAATACCAGCGGTTTTTGTTGACCTTGGCTGCAAGACACTCCTATACAAGCAAATCATGTCATCTTAGGTACCCAAGTTTTCTTGGGTCCTTCATGGTTAGTCAAGTTGGTTCCTTTTGGAACCCATACCCTTTTAATTTTTCTTTTTGTTTTACTTTTCCTATAGTCACATGCATTTGCCTTATGTCCTATAGTTCCACAACAAAAGCAGGTTATTTTCTTAGTTTTAGTTTCTCCAGCTTTAACAAAGAAGTTACTAAGAAGTTTTTGTTTATTTCTTGGTTTATACCCTAAACCCGCTTTATTAAATACTGCTCGTTGACTATTTAGTATCATGTTTAATTTTTCAGAACTATATGTAAATTTTTCAACTAAGGGTTTGTATTTGTTAAGTTCTTTAGTTAATGTTTGATTTTCTGCTTTTAGATCATTAAGTTCTTTTGTAAGATCCTTATCTAAGGTTTGTTTATATTTTTTAAGTTCTGAAAATTCCTTAGTTAGTTTTTCATTATCTTTAGTTAAGGTGTTAGTCTTTTGAGTTAAAAGTTGGTTGCTTGTTTTAAGTTCAATATTTTCTTTGGTGATTAAGTTCTTATCCTTAACTAATTTATCGTATTTATGTAGGTATGATTGATTAGCTATTTTCAGTTCTTTATTCTTAAGATTTATAGCCTTATATTCTACCATTAACTCATTAAATGCATCATAAAGTTCATCAAAAGAAAAATCAAGATGCGTATCGGAAGTTACCTCGTTTTCGTTGGCCATGAAGCAGAAATTGGCCTTCTCTTCTTGTTCATCATCTGATGAGGAGGATGATGAGTCGGAGTCGGATAGTGTAGTGACAAGAGCCTTCTTCTTCTTGTACTTACTCCCCTTCTTCAGTAAGGGGCACTCTGCTCTTATGTGACCCGGCTTCTTGCACTCGTAACATCCAATCCCCTCGTTTTCCCTTTCCTTATCTTTGTCCTTGCGGTAGAAATTTGAGGGGCCTCTCCTTTGATGATAGGACTTCTTGTGGTTGATGAATCTCTTGAACTTGCGCACAAGAAGAGCCTCACCATCATCTTCCTCATGTTCTTCTTCTTCACTGCTGCTACTGCAGGACAAGTCCTTGTTAGATGAAGTAGATTTAAGTGCTATTACCTTTTTCTTATGGGAGGACTCTTCTTCGCTGTGTTGCTTCATGGTTAGCTCGTGAGTCATTAGGGATCCAAGGAGCTCTTCGAGTGGAAGCTTGTTCAAGTCTTTAGCTTCTTGGATTGCCGTCACCTTGGCTTCCCATGACCTTGGTAGACAGCGAAGTATTTTCCTGACAAGATCACTGTTAGTATAGCTCTTGCCAAGGCTTTTTAGGCCATTGACAATGTCAGTAAACCTAGTGAACATGCTAGTGATTGTCTCATTAGAATCCATTTTAAATAGTTCATACTTATGAACCAATATATTAATTTTGGATTCTTTAACTTGATTCGTGCCCTCATGGGTCACTTCAAGTCTATCCCAGATCTCTTTTGCAGAGTTGCAAGTAGAGACTCTATTGAATTCATTTCTATCTAAGGCACAATAAAACACATTCATAGCTTTAGAGTTTAATTGTGCCTTCCTCATGTCATGTTCATCCCAATCCTTTTCTAATTTGGGTACCTTAACACCCTCTACATATGTGGATGGGATGTATGGGCCATTCACTACAATGGTCCACATCTCATAGTCTTGGGCTTGGACGAATATTCTCATCCTAGCCTTCCAGTATGAGTAGTCGGATCCATTGAAGAAAGGGGGTCTTTGGGTGAACTGACCCTCAATGTGAGAAGATCCAAATGGGATTGTCATTTTGATCTTTTAACTCTTGAGTGGAAGAGTTTTTGGCTCTGATACCACTTGTTGCCCAGATAGACAACCCAAGAGGGGGGGGGTGAATTGGGTTTTAAATTAATTTAGATATTTAAAACTTTAAGGATGATTAATTAAAAACTCTTGCAAGTTATTTAATTAATGCTAAGTGCTGTGAGTGATGTGAGAGGAAGAAGAGAAGAGACAATCCAATGCAAACACAGAGTTTTATAGTGGTTCGGAGCTACCCCTTGCTCCTACGTCCACTCCCCAAGTCTCTCTTGGAAATTCACTATAACCTCCTTGGATTACAGCTGGTTGTTTTGCAAGCTCACAACCAAACTTGTTGTTTTACGAGCTCACAACGAACTCGGTCGGTTTTCCCAGGCTCACCGACTAGAACCAACCCCGATTGTTTTTCCGGGCTCACAATCAAACCCTTACACACGTTGGTTTTAACTTGGCTCACCAACCAACCTTAATCCCCTTGATTCAATCTCCCGATTGAACCAAGTAAATACAAGTTATAGACAGAAAGGAAAATAAGCTTCTCAAAAGCAGATATAAAACAATATAATCAAAGAGGAGTTTAGAAGCCCTCAAACGCTTTTAAGCTGAAGAAGAGGTAAGGCTTCTTGAACTCCGGTCTCCTCTTGAATGTGTAGTCGACTTGAATGCTGGAGGAGAAGGCTTTAATTGCTGGGAAGATGTAGGTGGAGCTGTAAATGCAGATCTTCCCTTTTTCGTTGAAGAGCACGTTGCAGAGCTTGAATCCTTGATTAGTTGGAGTGGAATGACTGTTCTCTGCCTTGCTACAGTCTTCTGTGGCTATTTAAGCCAACCCCCACGGAAACTAGCCGTTACACTGCTTTTTCTGCCCGTTCTGCACACTCTGCGCAGCCTGACAATATGACCGTTGGTGGGTTGGAGTCGACTCGCGCGATCAGGAGTCGACTCGGCTGTAGCGGGAGTCGACTCAAGCTTTTCCGGAGTTGACTCGGCAACTGTTCCAAATTTGAATTAAAGTTGCCGTCACGACTGGGAGTCGACTCGTCTTGACCCGGAGTCGACTCACCAACTTCTGGAGCTGACCTGGCAATTTTGGAGTCGCCTCATCCACAGAAGTCCGTGGATCCAATTTTGAATTTTGTCCACTCGAGTCGACTCGACTGTCCTTGGAGTCGACTCGAATCTCAGAGCCCGAACTTCCGATTCTCTGTCTTTTGGCTCATCCAGTCTTGGAGTCGACTCGAACTTCCTTGGAGTCGACTCGGCTCTCAGTTTCCGAAAGTTGGTCTTCTGCCTTTTGACGTGAAGCTTGTCTTGGAGTCGACTCGAGCTGTCTGGGAGTCGACTCGAATCTCAGAGGCAGTAACATGGTTTTCTGTCTGTCATTGGTCGCACAGTCTCGGAGTCGACTCGCGTATTGCGGGAGTCGACTCGAATCTCAGAGTCCATAAAATGCTCTCTGACCTTTTCTTTGTGTACCGCTGAGAGTCGACTCTTGCTGTTAGATGTATGCCCTAGAAGCCAATTTGGCTGACACATTGTTGATTCTAGGGACATAATTTTGTACTTAACTATTTATTATTGAATAAATAAAAGGCATCTTTTCATTCATATTATTTATGTGTCTATGAATCGTCCAAGAAATTAATAAGATGATGATACATATTCTCAAGAGTTGAGAATTTGAGCCATGTATCATTGGTGATTAATTTCTAAATGCTCCTGATCAATGGATCATCACGAGGACGGTGATCGATCCGATCAGTGCACAGATCACTTTCCTTCTGGATGGACGAGACTTGAGTCCACAGTGTAGGGACACTGAAGTGATAGTGCAGGTGCTTGTTAGAGAACAAGGGTACTGAGCGTGACCAAGACAAGAAGTCACTTGGATGTCTATCCACTCGTCAGTGACTTACTTGATGTTGCAGTAGTGTGACTGGTCCTTTGACCTGCGGTGCTTCGGCTACTCACAGTGAGGTTATTGTAGTTTGACTGCACACATACATGGTCTCTAGCCATATGGGTCCATGCAGTGTAGATTGGCTGCAGTAGGTTCACTGTAGGAGTAGGGTATGCACCTACAAGGAATCTATCGACCTTGATAGAAGAGGAGTGATCCTATGTGATTTGTTAGACTGAGTTCTAAGACCTTGGCCAGGGCAGTAAAGTGGAGAAAGAGTTTTCCACTATCGAACTCAAGTCGAATAAATCTTGACATATGACAGACGATGGGGTTTGACGAGTTGTCCATGACCTCCGTCCTGTAGGGATCCACGATAGTAGGACTGTATCACACGTTAACTGCACCTAGAGGTTCATCATTCCATTCTGCTGGGTAGCCACTACATGCTGCTAGGTGTCACTGGTGGATGGTGGGACTCATAGGGATTATCTTGATGATCGATAAACCCTAATGAGTTGAGTTGGAATCGTTCCAACCCATTGAAAGGAGTTTTCAATGATATAGTGATAGGGATCACAATATATCTCACTACCAGTCAGAATAGAACCTATGGGGTCACACACACTAGAAGTATTGACCGATCCGATGGTTGAAATCGTGATTAGGAATCACAAGAAATCAATTTGATTGATAAGAAGTTGAAGAGGAACAAAGAGAATTAATTAATTGGACTTAAACACAAATCCTACTTCGGGTAGGATTCCTAGAGTCCTAATTGGATTAGGACTGGGAATCCTAGTTGGAGTAGGACTGGGATTCCTATTTGGAATAGGATTCCTACAATCCTAATGAGATTAGGAATTTTGAATTGGATTCCTACTTGGAGTAGGATTCCTAGAAATCCTAATTGGATTAGGACTTCGGATTCAAATGGAGTCCTAATTGGATTAGGACTAAAATTAAACAAATCCTAATTGGATTAGGATTCCTTAAGTCTAAATTAATTAATAATCTAATGAATCAACATGACTCCTAATTGGATTAGGATTGAAGAGTTCAATTGAGTCATGGTTCATTCAAGTCCTAATTGGATTAGGACTAGCGTAGATTGAACCCAATATGGTCAATCCTAATTAGATTAGGACTTAACCATAAGAGAGGCACCCAATCCTCTTTGGAAGAGGATTAGGGCAACACAAGAAGGAGGGATCACGCCCCTCCTCCTCTCCTTGTGTGCGGCATGAAGAGAGGGGCCGGCGCCCCCCTTCCCTCTTTGGAAAATCATCTAGGGCTCCTACTTTGGAGGAGCCCTTGATGGCTATAAGAGAGGCACTAGGGCCGGCGCCCTAGATGAGTCTTCTCCTCCTCTTCAAGCCGTGGAAGCCCCCTCTCCTCCTCTTTAGTTGCAGCCGCAAGCAAGGGAAAAGATCTCCAAGTGTTGGCGGCCTCCTTCCCTTCCCTTCCTTCATCCAACGCAAGGAACAAGAGAAGGCTGCGTAGAGGATCATCTTCTTCCTATTCTTCATCCTTCTTCTTCCTCCTTCTAAGCACAATCAAGAGTTGATTGAGAGGAAGGACATCAGCCATCAAAGCTATCTTTGCAAGGGAGCTAGCACCCCGGTGAGATAGAGAGCTTGGATCGGATCCTGCTTCGTGTGGATACCCGTAGAGGCCGGACGTTTGAACGGCTTCAAGCGAACCCTCTTCCAAAACCACGAATTCAGATTTGCGGTGATCATCTACCCGCGCAAGGTGAAGATTTGATCTTCCTAATAGTTTTAAAAGTTTTAATTCTTACCTAATTACGAAAGGTCTCGAAACAAGCGTTCATGCGATGAACGTCGAACCCGTGCATGCCGATTCCGCTGCCATCTGAAAAATTTTTGAAATATCAGCGGCATGGACGGGTTCCCAACAGTGGTATCAGAGCCTAGGCTTCGTAGATTAAGGTAAGAATTAAATATTTAAAGGCTTATTAGATCTGAAAATTGATTGATCATGCATGCTGAAAAATTCTGCATGCAGATTTTTCAGGGGTGCTGAATTTTTACATGCTGATTTTTATGTGATAAAAAGATGATTCTAATTGCATTGTTAATGGGATTACAAAGTTTAGAATCATGATTAGCATGATCAGCGACCTATGTCATGATATAATCAGTTAAGTTTCAGATCTGAAAATTATAATTGTAGCATACGGTGATGATCATAGGATTCAACCCCTTTTGGTATCAAATGTAATGACCTGCGATGTGATCTGCGATGTCATGTAATTTTTCAGATGCTTGCATGCATCTTATTTGATGTTTTGAGAGGCCTGCGTGCCTCCTAAAAGGAGATGTAAATTATTTTTATTTTTATTTTACATCTGGTTGTATTTCTGTGATGTGATGTACATCAACGATCAAGTTGAAGCAAAGGCATGAGATGAAAGGTGATCCAAGCGGTTGATGGCGATGGGATCAAGGGTTGATCAAGGATCGAATCAAGGAGGCTTGGAACCAATTCAAGAGTTGAAGACCACTTGATCAATTGATGTGCATGTGCTTGTAATACGACCTAATTAGAATCCATGATCATCACCTAGTTAAAGTTTAGCTTTAATTATTGCCGCGATTATAACTGCCTGCAATGCGCCGTTTGCATGTGATGTGAATGAGAGTCGGGTAGATAGGTCTACATGTGATGTAGCAAACCCAATTGAGACCTAAATCAAAACCTCCTCAATCAAGTCGAGAGTGAACCGACATGAGCAAGTCATATTAGATTAATTGATCTAATTGGTGTCTAGGAAAGCATGAAAGGTGGTTACTTAATTAGGACCTTACTCTCTGAGTAAGGGGAGCCTCCCACCTGCTTACCTGGCCAATTGTTCGATTACCTCTTATGAAAGGCTCAAGTTGCAAACACTAAGACCTGATTAACCAATATTAAGTCAATAGGTCTTCCACTGTAGTAGAGCTGCTAAGGCCTTTCTGATGTTGACTTGTCTCGGCTGGATACAGTGGTCAAGTTGCATTGGGGGGCTGGACCTCTCTATAGACATGAGATGTTGTAGGGTAAAGGTGGGGTTGGGCACCAATAACTGTTAGGTGAGGACCCAATGACGACTTTATTCCTACGGTTATACAGTGGGTCTGACTTAACTAAGAAATGAGACCAATAACTGTTAGGTGAGGTCTTCATGGCTTAGAGACCAAGTTGCACTGCAACATGCTTGAGAAGCATTGTACAAGAGTTGTACACTCATCCATCTATGTGTCACCAATAACTGTTAGGTGAGGTGGCATGTAAATTGGTGGGACCGCAGTACCCACTAGAAACCCTAGTCGTGTGGGATTTCCGTTTTCCTACCAGGGGAGTGTGAGGAATTCGAGAAAATAGTGGGAGTCACATTTGTTCTAAAAGACCTTAGAACAGATTAGGATCAAGTACAAAAGTCTAACTAGAATCTTTACTCTCTGTAGATACAATGTCGGCTTCAAACCCTCTGACCCGTATTCTTGAGACCAACCGACTGACCGGAACCAATTACAAAGACTGGCTTAGAAATCTCAAAATTGTTTTGGACTGTGAGAAAATAGGCTATATACTCGATTCAGATATCCCCACACTACCAGCACGTCCTACTGATGTTCAGCGTGAGATGCATAAAAAGTGGTTGGATGATGACATTAGAGTAAAATGCTATATGATGGCATCCATGTCTAATGAACTCCAATGCCAGCATGAAAATATTAAGACTGCTAGGGACATACTGGCACACCTGCAAGAGTTGTATGGTGAGCAGAGTCGCACAGCTCGTTTTGAAGTGTCCAAGAGGCTCTTCAAAGCGAAGATGCGCGAGGGGCAGTCTGTCCATGATCACGGTCTGACCATGATCAAGGACCTAGAGGAGCTTGAGAAGCTCGGTATGGACATGCACAAGGAATTGCAAGTGGATTTGATCCTACAGTCACTTCCTGATTCATTTGGTCAGTTTATCGTAAACTACCACATGAATAAGATTGAATGCACTAAGACTGAACTAATCAACATGTTGGTAACTGCTGAGGGAACCTTGAAAGGTTCAAGGGGCAATGTCCTTGCTGCTGAGTTGACTTCTGGTTCCAAGAGAAAGTCTACTTGGAAGAAAAAGAAGCCTGCAAAGAAGCAAAAAAAAAAAGACAAGAAGCAAAAGAAGGAAGTTCAAAAGAAAAGGGCTAACGACAAAGGAAAATGTTTCCACTGCAATGTCGAAGGCCACTGGAAGAGAAACTGTCCTTCATACCTCGAGAGCCTAAAGAACAAGAAAGGTGACATACCTTCAGAAGGTATAGACTTGCTCATAATTGAAACTAATCTAACGGTTTCTTCTACTTCTAGTTGGGTTATAGATTCTGGTTCTAGTGCTCATTTGTGCACTACCATGCAGGGTCTAAAGGAAAGTAGAAGGCTGGCGGAAGGTGCGGTAACCCTTCGGGTTGGCAACGGGGCAAAAGTTGCTGCTGTGGCTGTGGGCACCTACCATCTGCGACTACCGTCTGGATTTAGTTTAATACTTAGAGACTGCTATTATGTACCTGTTGCTAGCAGAAATTTGATTTCTGTTTCATGTCTAGCACAGGAAGGTCATGTTTTTACATTTGACAAAGACTGCTGTTCTATTTATTTGAGAAATAAAATAGTCGCACGTGGTTTCATGATTGACAGTCTCTATCATTTACATATGGATGTATCTGTGAATGTTACCGAGCAAGATGTGAGTGCCAAAGGATCCAAAAGATCCAGAGATGAGATAAACCAAAGATATTTGTGGCACCTCAGACTTGGCCATATTGGAGAAGACAGAATGAACAAAATGGATAAAGATGGGCTTTTAGGCTCATTGACTTCCGAGTCTTATCCAGTTTGCGAGTCCTGTCTTCAAGGAAAAATGACAAGACTGCCCTTTGTAGGACATGGGGAGAGGACCACTGAATTACTTGCCCTAGTACATACAGATGTATGTGGCCCATTCGATGTGCTAGCCAGGGGACGTTATTCTTACTTCATTACCTTTACCGATGATTACTCACGGTATGGGTATGTGTATCTTATGAGACACAAGTCTGAGTCTTTTGAAAAGTTCAAAGAGTTCAAGAATGAAGTAGAAAAACAAACTGGAAAACCTCTTAAGGCTCTTCGATCAGATCGAGGAGGAGAATACCTTAGTGGGGAATTCCGGGACTATCTCAAAGAAAACGGCATAGTCTCACAATGGACACCTCCGGGTACACCTCAACTCAACGGGGTGTCAGAGAGGAGGAATCGGACCCTATTGGATATGGTCAGGTCCATGATGAGCTTCACTGATTTACCTATGTTTCTTTGGGGAGATGCCTTACTCACAGCGATTTATTTATTGAATAGAGTTCCCTCTAAATCCGTTCCTACCACACCGTATGAGATATGGCATGGTAAGAAACCAAGTCTGGGTCATCTCAAGATTTGGGGGTGTCCGGCCCACGTCAAGCGACTACAGGCGGACAAGTTAGAGGCTAGGACCATAAGTGCTCGTTTTATAGGATATCCTAAAGAGTCATTAGGATACAATTTTTACGTCTCAGAGGATCACAATGTGTTTGTGAGCCGTCATGCCATCTTCTTGGAAAATCAGTTTATCCTTGATAGAGGCAGTGGGAGGAAAATTGAGCTTGAAGAGAAAGTCTCTGAAAAGCAACGAGTCATGGATCCTATAGAACCTATTCATAAGGAGCCAGTACACGATGTCCCTCAACCACCTCGTAGATCTAGTAGGGTCTCCCATCCTCCCGATAGATACTTAGGTATACTAGAAGAGGATACCGAGGAAATGTTCCTAGTGGGAGATAGGGATCACATACGGGATCCCAAAACCTACAACGAGGCGATATCTGATATCGATTCCGAGAAATGGCTGGAAGCTATGAAGTCAGAGTTAGACTCCATGCATTCCAACCAAGTCTGGACCTTAGTAGACCCACCAGAAGGTATTGTACCTATTGGATCCAAATGGATCTACAAGAGGAAGATAGGTTCGGATGGAAAGGTAGAGACCTATAAGGCAAGGCTTGTGGCGAAAGGGTATAGTCAGCGCGAAGGCATTGACTATCAGGAGACCTTTTCACCTGTAGCCATGCTAAAATCCATCCGAACATTGCTTGCTATTGCAGCATTTCATGATTATGAAATCTGGCAGATGGATGTGAAAACTGCTTTCCTGAATGGATATCTTGATATCTATATGGAACAGCCTTTGGGTTTCACTTCCAGTGATGGAGATCACAAGGTCTGCAAGCTGCAAAGGTCCATCTATGGACTAAAGCAAGCATCTCGGAGTTGGAACACTAGTTTCGATGACGCAATCAAAACGTTTGATTTCATCAAAAACGAAGAGGAACCGTGTGTTTACAAAAAGGTTAGTGGGAGTGCTGTCATTTTTCTCGTACTGTACGTAGATGACATTCTCCTGATTGGGAATGATATTTCCATGCTAACCTCGGTCAAGGTCTGGTTGTCAAAAGAATTCTCCATGAAAGACCTTGGGGAAGCATCCTATATTTTGGGAATAAAGGTCTATAGAGATAGATCTAAAAGGATGCTTGGCCTTTCACAGAAGATGTACATAGAGGAGGTGCTAAAGAGGTTCAGCATGGAAAACTCCAAGAGGGGTCTCTTACCCCTAAGGCATGGAATTCATCTCTCCAAGAAGATGTGCCCCAACACATCTGAAGAGATTCAACGCATGAGCAAGATTTCTTATGCATCGGCAATAGGAAGCCTCATGTATGCCATGCTATGTACACGACCTGATATAGCTCTTGCTGTGAGTGTCACAAGCAGATATCAGTCGAATCCAGGTGAAGAACACTGGATAGCTGTGAAGAACAGTCTTAAGTACTTGAGAAGAACTAAGGACATGTTCTTGGTCTTTGGGAGAAGATCAGAGTTGAAGGTAGAAGGATGCACACATATTGATGATAGAAAGTCTACATTAGAATATGTGCAATTGTGGTTCAGTAAATTGGAAGAGTTCCAAACAACCGATCATTATAGATTCTACCTTTGAAGCTGAATGTTAAGCCGTATCTAAGGGTGCAGTGGAAACCTTCTGATTAAAAGTTAATTGCAGAGTTAGGTGTAATGTCATTAGATGTCATAACACTTTACTGTGATAACATTGGCACCATAGCACTAGCTATGAAGCCATGGTCTCATCAGAAGTCCAAGCACATAGAGCGGCGCTTCCATTTCATACGCGACTATGATGTAGAGGTGCAGAGAGTAGACTCCGCGGATAACGTGGCAGACCCTTTCACTAAGCAGCTGAGTCAGCAAAAGACTGAAGCCCACCTTGAGAAGATGGGCCTAAGATATATGACCAATTGGCTTTAGTGCAAGTGGGAGATTGTTAGATGTATGCCCTAGAAGCCAATTTGGCTGACACATTGTTGATTCTAGGGACATAATTTTGTACTTGACTATTTATTATTGAATAAATAAAAGGCATCTTTTCATTCATATTATTTATGTGTCTATGAATCGTCCAAGAAATTAATAAGATGATGATACATATTCTCAAGAGTTGAGAATTTGAGCCATGTATCATTGGTGATTAATTTCTAAATGCTCCTGATCAATGGATCATCACGAGGACGGTGATCGATCCGATCAGTGCACAGATCACTTTCCTTCTGGATGGACGAGACTTGAGTCCACAGTGTAGGGACACTGAAGTGATAGTGCAGGTGCTTGTTAGAGAACAAGGGTACTGAGCGTGACCAAGACAAGAAGTCACTTGGATGTCTATCCACTCGTCAGTGACTTACTTGATGTTGCAGTAGTGTGACTGGTCCTTTGACCTGCGGTGCTTCGGCTACTCACAGTGAGGTTATTGTAGTTTGACTGCACACATACATGGTCTCTAGCCATATGGGTCCATGCAGTGTAGATTGGCTGCAGTAGGTTCACTGTAGGAGTAGGGTATGCACCTACAAGGAATCTATCGACCTTGATAGAAGAGGAGTGATCCTATGTGATTTGTTAGACTGAGTTCTAAGACCTTGGCCAGGGCAGTAAAGTGGAGAAAGAGTTTTCCACTATCGAACTCAAGTCGAATAAATCTTGACATATGACAGACGATGGGGTTTGACGAGTTGTCCATGACCTCCGTCCTGTAGGGATCCACGATAGTAGGACTGTATCACACGTTAACTGCACCTAGAGGTTCATCATTCCATTCTGCTGGGTAGCCACTACATGCTGCTAGGTGTCACTGGTGGATGGTGGGACTCATAGGGATTATCTTGATGATCGATAAACCCTAATGAGTTGAGTTGGAATCGTTCCAACCCATTGAAAGGAGTTTTCAATGATATAGTGATAGGGATCACAATATATCTCACTACCAGTCAGAATAGAACCTATGGGGTCACACACACTAGAAGTATTGACCGATCCGATGGTTGAAATCGTGATTAGGAATCACAAGAAATCAATTTGATTGATAAGAAGTTGAAGAGGAACAAAGAGAATTAATTAATTGGACTTAAACACAAATCCTACTTCGGGTAGGATTCCTAGAGTCCTAATTGGATTAGGACTGGGAATCCTAGTTGGAGTAGGACTGGGATTCCTATTTGGAATAGGATTCCTACAATCCTAATGAGATTAGGAATTTTGAATTGGATTCCTACTTGGAGTAGGATTCCTAGAAATCCTAATTGGATTAGGACTTCGGATTCAAATGGAGTCCTAATTGGATTAGGACTAAAATTAAACAAATCCTAATTGGATTAGGATTCCTTAAGTCTAAATTAATTAATAATCTAATGAATCAACATGACTCCTAATTGGATTAGGATTGAAGAGTTCAATTGAGTCATGGTTCATTCAAGTCCTAATTGGATTAGGACTAGCGTAGATTGAACCCAATATGGTCAATCCTAATTAGATTAGGACTTAACCATAAGAGAGGCACCCAATCCTCTTTGGAAGAGGATTAGGGCAACACAAGAAGGAGGGATCACGCCCCTCCTCCTCTCCTTGTGTGCGGCATGAAGAGAGGGGCCGGCGCCCCCCTTCCCTCTTTGGAAAATCATCTAGGGCTCCTACTTTGGAGGAGCCCTTGATGGCTATAAGAGAGGCACTAGGGCCGGCGCCCTAGATGAGTCTTCTCCTCCTCTTCAAGCCGTGGAAGCCCCCTCTCCTCCTCTTTAGTTGCAGCCGCAAGCAAGGGAAAAGATCTCCAAGTGTTGGCGGCCTCCTTCCCTTCCCTTCCTTCATCCAACGCAAGGAACAAGAGAAGGCTGCGTAGAGGATCATCTTCTTCCTATTCTTCATCCTTCTTCTTCCTCCTTCTAAGCACAATCAAGAGTTGATTGAGAGGAAGGACATCAGCCATCAAAGCTATCTTTGCAAGGGAGCTAGCACCCCGGTGAGATAGAGAGCTTGGATCGGATCCTGCTTCGTGTGGATACCCGTAGAGGCCGGACGTTTGAACGGCTTCAAGCGAACCCTCTTCCAAAACCACGAATTCAGATTTGCGGTGATCATCTACCCGCGCAAGGTGAAGATTTGATCTTCCTAATAGTTTTAAAAGTTTTAATTCTTACCTAATTACGAAAGGTCTCGAAACAAGCGTTCATGCGATGAACGTCGAACCCGTGCATGCCGATTCCGCTGCCATCTAAAAAATTTTTGAAATATCAGCGGCATGGACGGGTTCCCAACACTTGCTTTCTCTGGAGTCGACTTGCCAACCATCGGAGTCGACTCGCGTTCCACTGGAGTCGACTCGAATCTCAGACTCGAAAACTGCTCTCTGACTTTTCTTTGTGTACCTCTTAGAGTCGACTCTTACTACCCTGGAGTCGACTCGTTGACCATTGGAGTCGACTCGCCCACTTTAGGAGTCGACTCGTTGAAGGTTCTGAGATGAGGCTTTCTGTTCTTCTTTCTGTTCTCAGTCGGAGTCGACTCGTACTAGTCTGGAGTCGACTCGAGCTCGTGCCAGTGAACTTGATACGCTTGGAGTCGACTCGTGATACTCGGGAGTCGACTCAAGTCTCAGACTTTGGTTCAGCAGACTTCTTAACTTATCCAAAATACTATGAACCAAATCTAGAGACACTTGGACAGGATTTTCACTGAAACACTCAATTGAATTCATTAGTAATCACAAGATATACTCAAATGCTTTGAGCTCATCAAAATCAAATGGGGTTTTAATCAATCACTCCACAAGGGGAGCGCTTGGGATGGTCGGTTTAAAGGCCATGGTTAAGCCTTCACTATAACCAGCGGGTTTTAGTGAGATGGCAGCGCCTACGGTCCTAACAGACAGACCGATCTCCGCAGCGGCGGCGGCTGCGGGGCGGGGCGGAGGTCGCAGCGCAGCAGCTGCAGGATGGAGCAGAGGCTGCAACGGCAGCTACGAGCTTGCAACGACAGTCGGTGGCTTCTGGTGGCGAGCCGATGGCGAAGTGGTGCTGCTTGGCGGAGGCAGTGATGAGGCGGCAACGGGGAAGCCGGCGGTGGTCACTTCTCTGGCAAGCGGCTTCCGATGGCGCATCATAGATGGGTTCTTCTCTGAGTGGGGGATGCGCGGACGTGAGGAGAGTCGAACCCTCCGGTTCTTTGCGGCGGGCGTTGGTCGGTGCAGACGACTCCGAGGGGGTGGCGTGGCGCTGTTGGCGGTGAGTGGGGTGAGGGCGGCCGCGGGTGTGATGGGGAAGGGAGGCGTGCGCGCTGGTGCAAACAGGCTTGAGGAGGGGAAGCGGGTTCCGTGGTGCAAACAGGCTTGAGGAGGGGACATTGTGTGAACGGGCTTGGGGTAGGAGCGGATGGATTCTATAGTGTGAATGCGCTGGAGGAGGGGAGGTGGGTTTGTGGTGTGAACGGGCTTGGGGAGGGAACTAATTGTGGTGTGACAGATGGAAGAAGAGGTTGGATCGTGGCTTTGGCAACAGGGGCAAAGCCGGGCTGCTCTGATACCAAGATGATGGCGGACCACTGCAGGGAGGAAGAGAAAAAGAGGAAGAAGAAGGGAAAGAGAAGGAAGAAGAGGTTATAGAGACACAGGAAGAAGAGAAGAGGAGGAAGAAGAAGAAGAACAAAAAAAAGGCTAGGGTTTTTTCATTCAATCATCAATTGCCTTATACATGAGAGGAGTGGTGTTTATATAGATCTTACATCTTGACCAAGTCAAGTAATCAATTTACCAAATTAATCAATTGACACTAACCAAATTTGGACCCTTACATCAATTAATCCCTTACTAAAATTGGTCTACTAAATTGACCCAATTACATAAACGCAATTGACTAGTCTAATAACAAAACAACTGACAAAATTGACTTGGCTAAGACAAAAGCAAATAATGCAATAAAAGAAAATGACTTAGACTCAAATGGACCCAATTCAGGTCTGACTCAATCTGGGGGCTCAGGATCCTCTCCTAGCCATAGTGATGTCATCCCCTAGTGCGGACGCAAACGAGTGGCTCTGATGTCTCTATTAAGATGTTTAATGGTGATCAAGCTTGACATGGAGAGAGCTTATAACAGGATGAGTTGGAATTTCCTCAGGTGGGTGATGGGATGTGTCAGGGCTCCTTCCTTCTCAGTCCTGGTGAACGGCACACCATCAAGTTTCTTCAAGTCTTCTGGTGGGCTCCGCCAGGGTTGTCCCCTATCTCTGCAACTATTTATTATCTGTGCAGATGTGCTCTCTAGGGCCCTTCGCTGAGCAGTGGACTTGCAAGTTTTGGAGGTCTACAGGCCAGTGTACAAGGCCCCTCCTATCTCTCATTTGTTATTTGCTGATGAATGTTTGCTGTTAGCCAAGGCGACGAGGCAGGCCGCACGGACGATTGGGAGGATTTTATGGGACTATTGTGCTGCATCCGGGCAACGAGTACATTTGGCCAAGTCGGCAATGTGCTCCAACCCGAAGACCAAGGCACAGGTGCAGGCAAATATCATGGACATATTGGGGATTGGCAAGCAGGAGGGTGTCTTGAAGTATTTGGGAATCTCGATTCCAGGACGGTTTTTATGTAGTTCAGATTGCTCTTACATGGAACTTAGTATCAACCACAAACTTGAAGGGTGGCAGATGCAAGCCCTTTCTATGATGGGTAGGATCACGCTGGTGCGCTCAGTGCTCAGCTTGATCCCGATCCACTTGATGTCCAATTCTATCATTCCTATGAGACCGCTGAGGACCATGGAGCAGATGTTCAGAGAGTTTATATGGGGGAGAGGAGATGGCAGGGGTGGTGTTCACCTGGTAGCCTGGGAGGTGCTATGTCAGCCGATTAGGACTGGTGGTCTGGAGTACCATCACTGGTGGCGAGACGAGAGGCCCTTGAGGCGAGGAATACAGCCAGGTTCATTCAGGAGCCTAACAATATGTGGGCCTCTTTGCTAAGGTCCAAGTATGGGGTCTGTCGCTGGCGAGACCCACTGGGGTCCGATATCACTGGTCACCTGTCTGGTGGGAGATGTGCTAGAGTCTCGGTTGTGCTCCCAACAATCAGTTGGGCGATCGAAGATGGGCGGATTATTGATATTCTGGAGGACAGTTGGGTAACTGAGTGGCTGTTATGCAAACTGCCAACTTTTATGGATATGGCCAGGCTAGCCGGGCTTAGAGTCTGTGATCTGATTAGCCCTGAGGAGGGTGGTTGGAGGACGGGGACAATTCAGAAGGTTTTTGGAGCTCGGCTAGCAGAGAGGGTCCTGGCCCTCCCCCTCCGATACGGGGGGAGATTGACAAACTAATATGGATGACGACTGGGCGATTGAGGGTGCAGGCTAGGGACGTTCAGGCTTTGATTTTCAGGACGCCAGTCCGAAAGATTGATGGTGGTTGGATATGAAGGATGAGGATCCACCCTCATGTTGCCCTCGTCATCTGGAAGATGGCATGGGGTTATTTACCAACCAGAAGGATGTTAGCTGGACGAGGTGCTCGGGTCACCCCATACTATGAGGTTTGCCCTGATGCTGAGGAGACCATTAACCATGTTATTCTAGAGTGCTCCAGGGCAGTGCAAATCTGGGAGAGCTCTTCTGTTCCCCTCCACCAGGCCTTGGAGTCAGTAGAGGAGCTGTTGACCATTTAAGAAAGTTCATAAGGAGACCTAGCACATTCGAGGTAGGGGTCATGAGGGCATAACTGGCCTATCACATTTGGCTGGACAGAAATGCCCGTGTGTTTGAGGGCAAGAGATCATCACCGAGCACAGTGGTGGATAGGGCCTCCCGCCATGTGATGGAGATTATCAAGACTACCACGATGCTTGCCTCTGAGTTGCGTAGGGACATCTGGGATACCCACTCCGCTGTTACAGCGCGCTTTGCCTTCTTTTTTTGGGTACCCCCACCCCTTGGTCATCTCAAAATGAACTTCGATGGTAGCTGGTTGGCGGACGGAGCACATGGAGGAGTGGACTTTGTGATTAGAGACCACCTGGGTACACTGGTTGCAGTCGGAGGGCGATGAACCATCGGACGGGCCGTCATTGATGTGGAGTTGCAGGCTATCTGAGAGGGCATGTACTATGCTAGGAGCGAGGGTCCTTAGAGCCAACAAGATACTTCTAGAGTGGGACTCCGTCTCAGTGATTGACTGGATACGGGGTGTGGATCCGGATGGAGACGGACACCTGTGGCTTCGTAGGATCCGCAAAATGGCTAGAGAGACAAGCTCTTTTCAGGTAGCATATGTGTATCGGGAAGTGAACAGTGCGGCAGACTGGGTCGCCTCCTTTGTGGCCCGCCACTTGGATGAAGTGGTTTGGACCAGGGTCGTAGATTTACCCCACCCTTTGTATCATCTTCTTTCTTTTGACTTGGCAGGTTGTACTCATGTGAGGATTATACGGATGCCGCTTCTAACCAAAAAAAAAAACCTAGATGCGGATGGAAACCATGAAAACCAATCAACCCTGTTGGACTTGGCCCTCAAATTAGGCCAAGAAAGGTACGGTGGGACCAAAAACAAATTAAAAATACAATGACATGTAATCATGCAGCAGATTTTCTGTAGCAGAAATTTGTTAGGAGTTAGATGCACTCAACAAGTCAACAAAATTTAGGTGAAATTATATTTCTAATTAAAATCAATCAACCTTTGCAGAGTCTTGCGTTTGTGTAACCAATAAAAATCTGCCACGAACCTCACTTCTTGTAATTTGTTATATATTACTGATGATGATTTAAAGGATTCACTCTACTTAAAAGCTAATTGGTATTTGAATACCGTGTATGGTGTATATTTTAATTGGTTGCAAGGAAAACAAAAGCATTCGCTACTGATAGATATAGAAATAAAAGGAAACAAAATAGAAAAGAAAACTATGGCAAGCCAACCAAAATTCCAAAAATTTATATAAGTAAATTATAAAGATCTCCTTAAGGTTTAAGTCCTCCATGAAATCAAACTCTCCTCACAAAATTGCGGTGACGCGTGTGGGAGCTAGTTGGTTAATGTTGGCATATATCTATTATATATGCCTATCTAAATGATCTTAGATAATCAATTCTATCAAAAAATTATAAAATGCCAAAAAAAAGTTTAAAATACTAGCAGTTTATATATATGCTGCTAAAATAATGCCATTGTTTCATTAAATTGTTGTAGTGACTTATCAAGACATATACGGAGACTCATGTTGCATGCACCTGATTGTGTTAGAAGAGAATAAGGAGTCAACAAAGCTGACTAAAGCAATCAAACCACTCCTCAAAGAGTTATATCATGCCAGGTAAGATTCCCACCAAACTACAACCTACAACCCACATTCAACACTGCATTGACTTTATTCCTGACTCCATCATCCCCAATATGCCTGCTTGTCATATGAGCTCCGAAGAGCATGAAGAGCGTTAGCACCAAGCGAAAGAGCTCATGGAGAAGGGAGAGTATCAGTTCATGCATTGTGCCCATAGTACTAGTATCCTAGAAGGATGGATTGTAGCGTATATGCATAGACAGCCATGTAGTTAACAAGCTTGTAATTAAATATCAAAATACAGTGCTATACTTGTCATTGCTAGTTTCATAGGTGCCATGAGAAGATGTGAGCATGGATTTCACTATGAGCTTACCTAGGACTCAATACAATAAAAATTCGATCATGGTGGTTGTTGATTGATTTTCCTAGATAACACATTGTGTGTCATACTAGAAGATGCATGACACCTCTCACATCACCAAGCTCTACTTTCATGAAATTGACAAATCATGCACCTTCACAATATTCCTAAGATGATTACCTCTAATCGAGATGTGAAATTTATAAGTCAGTTCTAATGCACCTTATAGTGGAAGATGAATACCTAACTATAATTTAGCTCTACTAGCTGATGAGAGCACAAAAGTGCGATCTACATATCACTTAAATTAGTGTTATTGCTGACTGATAATGGTAAATTCACTGATTTAATATTATATTTTTTGTTTGGCACAGGTTATTATAAATTAAAGTATAAATGCGTATTTGGTACAGATTGGGTTTAGAGAGATGCATCATGGCTCCAAACTGCGCGGGCCCAATCCTGCCATGATCTGATCGAGCACATTTGCAACCAAGCGTCCGAGCCCGCGTGCGATCTCCCAGCGATCCTCGCGTTCCGTTCTTTCCGGATTAACACCCGCACTCTTCCGAAATAGAGATCTAATTCTCCAAGCCCGTCCGCCTCTTCTGCGTCAAAGGGAGGAGCAATGATCCAGTCGTCCGCATCCATGTCCTTCCGAACATCCTCCCCGCATCCCCCTTCTAGATTCAAGACCCCCCCTCCTCCGCCTCTGCTTCACCGTCCGCATCCATGTCCTTCCGGATTTCCTCCCTGCGTCCCCCTCTTTCCGAGTCCGCCTCCCAGCAACCCAAGATTCCGTCAGCATCCCGTGATCCCAGCTCCTCCGGATCATCTCCTCCAGCGATCTCGTCTGCAATCACCCGTGATTCAGCCATCCATGAATCACCTCCTCCACGAGCGTCCGTTACACCTCCATCAGGGGATCCATCGCCGGCTTGAAGGGGTGGGGAAGATCCATATAAAAGGGGGAGAGGCCATCGGCTGAAGGGAGGAAGGGGAAGTTCTCGATTGGGGCCAAGAAACAGGGGAGAGCTCTATTTTCCGAGAAGAAGGAAGGAAAAAAAGTATTTTATTTTATTTGTTTTGGAAGTTCCACCGAGAGGGAGAAGCTTCTTGTTTTCTTTTCTTTATTTTATTTGCAAAAGAGAAGAAGCATTAGACTTCCAATCTCCATTTTTATTTGTAATCAATTTTTTTTTATGAAATCTATCAATTTTCTTTCATGCAATACGTGTTCTAGGTTCGGTTTAATTTCTGTTTTTTATACAAATTTATTAATTTTTCTTTTGTGCAATCCGTGTCTAAGTTTTAATTTAATATTCTGTAATTTATTATATGCATTCTGAAATTCTTATTTTAATTGCAAAAACTCTCTTTCTTTTCTTTATTTATTTTTTTAGCAAAATAGCACTACTTGTTTAGAGATTAATCGAACATCCTCAATGAATTGTTTTTTTAAAAAAAATAAACCATAATGGAGTTTCTATTCTCTATTTGTGTACTCCAATCACCTCCCTGTGGATCGACCTCCTACAACCACTATTCATCGAATAGAGGATGGTAAGAGTATAAAAAAAGAATATTTGTTTATTGGTTATGATTTTAACAACGACATCCTTTTTAAATCATCCTCAGGTCTTAAAAAAAAAACTGACAACAAATTTTGGCGCCGTTGCCGGGGAGGCAAGGTACTTCACAAGGAAGATTCAACGAATGCCACTAAGCTCAAGTGTGAAATTTTCAATTCTAGCCTTGATTTATTTTCTTAGATTATTTTAATCTTGCCTTATTTAATTCTTCCTAGATTAAAGTTAAAAAATATAAAAAAAATTAATTAATAAAAATAAAAAAAATTTGCTAGTAATTGATAGGGTGCAATCTTCCGAGGTTATCATACCTCTATTGGGGCTCCTCACGGAGTAATCTCCAGAGCTTATTCAACGGGCATTCGGAGATTGACTAACGTATAAGGATTATTTTTTAGTTTACATTTAAGTTATTCCTATATAAAATTTAAATAAACAAAAAAATAAAATTAAAAAATTAAAAAAAAATAAATATATAAATAAATAAAATTTGCTTGATCATTTAATTAAAGGAATTTAATGTCATGCCATAAAACTTAAAAAAAAATTTATGATTGTTGCATGTAGTGTAAAGCATTTGCATAAAATATTCTAAGGGCAGAACCTACTAAAAAGATAAGATCGGGATTTCATCACTCGTCCTTGCCCAAAAATCATCACAGTGCATAAATATCCTAAGCCTAATCATATTAAAAATAATTAGACATTGGTTTTAGAGTTTTCGAGCTCAATAGGCTCTGGGAAAGAAACGACTGAAGACCACTCCAGTGAGAACTTTAGTAATTGGTGATGTCTAGGCAAGTTTTATAACAGTGAAAACTATTATAGAAATTGTGGTACTTAAGTGAGCCTAGTGCACCACCACACATCCTGGAACTTACCTGGTCACTAGTTACTAGATCTCCTTAACTAGTATGCTCAAGTTTAATCTGAAAGAGAGATTATGAGCTATCTAATCTAGGAGAGAATTTTAGAAATTTTTACCTAATAATTCTCCGTGCAACTAGATTTAAGAAGCTACTAAACCTCACTTAATTTTAAGACTAATAGAGCCAAATTGTTGTGTGGTGATGGTTGTGGTCATCTGTGTCTAGCCCTCTTTTCTCTTAGGATCTCGTTCATTTTAGGAGTCAAATCTAATAAATTGTTGATAGTGTATGCATGGTAGAAGATCATTAAGAGGTAAGTTAACACTATTTGATCCTGAGATTGACAGAACTTTTTATTACACCCAGCGAACTGCAAGACAACCATCAATCTCTACAATGGGTGAACATATTAGAACTTTGAATGAGTTGTTCGCACCCGCATCCGCTAGTCTCCCTACTTTTATAGTGTTACCAATTAATAATGCAGCCCAATTCGAGATTCGGGCTGCAACAATAAACATGTTACCCAAATTTTATGGATTTGAGAGTGAACAACCGTATATTCATCTAAACAATTTTTTGACAATCTGTCAAACGTTCAGAAATCAAAATTTAGATGAAGAGGGTATTAAATTAAGGTTGTTTTCCATGACTTTAAAGGATCGTGTCGCTGTATGGCTGTATTCTCTTGCTTTAAATTCCAGTACATCATGGGAACAACTATCTAGGAAGTTCATGGCTAAGTTTTATCCCATGGTAAAAATTGAAAAAATTAAGGATGCCATAAGAACTTTTAAAGAAAAATCTGAGGAGAAATTTTTCCAACTTTGGAAAAGATTCCATGATCTTTTGGTCAAGTGCCCGCACCATGGGCTTGATAAGGCTGATCTAGTATATTTCTTTTACAAAGAATTACCTCCAACACACAGGAACATGATTGAATCCATGCATAAGGGTAGGTTCATGAACCAAACTCCTGATCAAGCCTATGAGTTCTTTGTGGACTTAGATGAAAATACTTAAAATTGGAGTAGCTACGGTCAGGAGGTAGATAGAGATGATTATGGGTCTAGATAACCAAGTACCTACGGAATAAAAACAGACCCAGAACTCAAGAATATCATGTCAAATCTAGTGAATGGGGTGAATAATCTAAGCAAAAAGTTGGATACTTTCACTATTTCCACTAACTCAAACTCACACAAAGAGTCAAATCCCATCGTAAAAGTAGAACATGAGCCACAGGGCTTATGTATCTTGTGTAACAATTCTGAGCATCTAGTAGAGTGTTGTCCTAGTTTACCCAATATTAAGGCTGAGCAGGCAAATGCTCTAAATTCATATAATGCCTTTAAGAAACCCACTCCTAACTCATTCAGCCCAGTTTATCACCCTAATAATAGGTTTCACCCAAACTTCTTATACAGGCAGACTGAACCTATTCAGCATCAAGGTGGTCCACCAAGTTTTTAGAAGAATTTTTTCAGGATAGGTCCATCACAGATATACCAATCATTGGCTCCATCTATTCCTACTTATAGTGCCCCTATCCCTCAGCAATCTACATCGTTGGAAGCCATGATGGCTAGTGTTACGGGGGAACTTAGCCACCATGCCCCACGTGACCGGCACGCGCGCCTAGGAAGACTACGGCTGCCCCTTGATCCAGCAATCCGACCTCGGGTCGGATATCTTCGGCTCCGCAGCCCGACCCCGAGTCGGCTGCCCCTTGGTCCAGCAATCCGACCTCGGGTCGGATATCTTCGGCTCCGCAGCCCGACCCCGAGTCGGCTGCCCCTTGGTCCAGCAATCCGACCTCGGGTCGGATATCTTCGGCTCCGCAGCCCGACCCCGAGTCGGCTGCCCCTTGGTCCAGCAATCCGACCTCGGGTCGGATATCTTCGGCTCCGCAGCCCGACCCCGAGTCGGCTGCCCCTTGGTCCAGCAATCCGACCTCGGGTCGGATATCTTCGGCTCCGCAGCCCGACCCCGAGTCGGGTGCCCCTTGATCCAGCAATCCGACCCCGAGTCGGCAATCTCCTGACAACAACAGACGGTTCCCCTGAGGCACGCCGCGGCCCCCTGCTCCACTACTCCCTGCAACGGCCGTATCCGGCGCTGCCCCACGATCCCCTGTAACAGCCGTACAAAGCGGAGCTCCACTACGCCCTGCCATGGCCGTACCCAGCGCTGCCCCACGACGCCCTGTAACGACCATGTCAATGGCAACCCCATCGTGCCACACGATGACCAATCCCCAGAAAAACCCCCCAGACTGATATATATGCGGCTGGGGGGGGAAGGGGAGGGTAAGCAAGATTTTCCAGAGTATTATCTTACCTGCTACCTCTTCTTCTCCTTCGATCTCCCCTAACTTGATCGTCGGAGGGCCCCCACTACCCCGGTGGTGGTGCGAGGCTTGCTTGCAGGTTTTCCGGTGGAAGGTGGAGCGCAACCGAAGTAATTCCAAGGGAACCCCGTTCATACCGCTGTGCCAATCGTTCTCGGTTTGGACCCCCAGCAACAGTTGGCGCTAGAGGAAGGGACCGGATCTCAGAGCGATCGTAATGGCACGGCGAGGTGGTCGTGGAGCTTCCAATGCTTCCGGTCGCGGGGCCTCTCGCGCCTCTGGCCGGAGGGCCGCTGCATCTCCAACACACTCTCAGCAACACTCCACCTCCCCACCGCCCGTTCAGACGGTTGAAGCCGCCCAGTTCGACCAGCTAACCCAGCAGGTTCGCACCCTCGCGGAGGCAGTGCAGAATCTGCAGGGTGCGATGTCCTTCGACCAGTTCACTCGCCTCTTCGTCACTCATTTCGCCGTCAGTAGCCGGCGGCGACTGGTCTCCGACTCCCTCTTTGATGTCCGGCAAAACGAGGGAGAAAGCCTGCGGGATTATCTTACCCGCTTCAACAGGGCTACGCTGGAGGTCCGGAGCCTGAGTCAGGAGGTAGCTCTTTCAGCCCTGAAGCGTGGCTTCCGGAAGGGCAGACTCACCTTCTCCCTGGACAAACGCCTGCCGCGGAGCTTCCCAGAGCTGTTGTCCCGGGCGAACCAGTATGCGGACGCCGAGGAGGCGGCTGCCCACCGGAGTAAGGAGGCCGCCGAGATCCCTCCAAAGCTTGGGAAGAAAAGGCGGAAAGAGGCACGCCAGAGGAGGAGCCCGACGCCCCAGCGTCGGCGCAGAAGCCCGTCGCCGGCGAAGAACCACGGCGCCCCACGCCCTCGTTCTCCGCCCCGACGTTTCAACCGGTACACCCCTCTCCTGACTCCCCGGGCCAAGATCCTTATGGAGATCAAGGGGCGGGAGGACCTCCCGGCCCCGAGACAGATGCGGAAGATCCCTGGGAAGAGGCCCTCCCGGGCGTACTGTGAGTACCACCGAGACCACGGCCACGACACGGAAGACTGCTTCCAGCTTCGGGACGAGATCGAGGCTCTCATCCGCCGGGGGCGTCTCGGTCGATATGTGAGCGACCGACGTCCCCCCGCAGACCTGCGTCCGGCCGACCCGGCTCCTCCGGAGCCTCGGGAGCAGAATCGACCCGTTGCGGGCGTGATCCACACTATCACTGGGGGCTGCCCCCGGCCTGTGAGGAACGCAGGGGGCTCGACGGAGGCGTCAGGTGCGGCCGTCGCAAAGAGGCAGAGGGTCGGCAATGTAATCACCTTTTGTGATGAGGATGTAAAGGGGGTTCAGACCCCCCACGATGACGCCATGGTAATCTCCCTCACTATGGCAAACTATGATGTAAGGCGTGTTCTTGTGGATAGTGGAAGCTCAGCTGATATCTTGTTTTACGAGGCCTTCCAAAAGCTGGGCTTGTCCAGACAATCGTTGCGCAAAATATCCACCCCCCTCGTAGGATTCACCGGCGATGCTGTCCCGGTGGAAGGTGTCGTTGAGCTGCCTGTGACTGCGGGCGTCGCACCCGCAGAAGCCACGGTGCGACTCGGGTTCTTGGTCGTCCGTGTTCCCTCGGCCTACAACGCTATCCTCGGACGACCCGGGCTGAACGCCCTTCGCGCGGTGGTCTCCACGTACCACTTGCTCATGCGGTTCCCCACGACGGTCGGGATCGGGGAGGTCCGAGGTGACCAACCGACCGCACGGCAATGTTTCTTAGCGACCCTCAAAGGGAAGAAGCCCGCAGAAGCCCTCAACGTCGAGTCCCTTGATGCCAGAGACGAGGTGGCCTTGCGGCAGGGGGAGCCGGCCGAGGGTGTGGTCGAAGTTTCCCTCGAGGAAGGCCGCCGGGACCGGGCGGTCCGGGTCGGCGCCAATCTCGACCCGGGAGCTCGGGCCCGGTTGGTGGAATTCCTCCGAGCCAATGCCGATGTATTTGCCTGGTCGGCGGCCGATGTACCTGGGATCGACCCGGAGGTCATTTCTCACGCCCTCAACGTCGACCCGACCCACCGGCCAATGAAGCAGAAGAAGAGACACTGTGCCCCGGATCGGATCCGGGTGGTCGACCAGGAGGTAGACAAGCTCTTGTAGGCAGGATTCATAAGGGAGGTGAGTTACCCCGAGTGGCTGGCAAATGTCGTACTTGTCTGGAAGGCGAGCGGAAAGTGGAGGATGTGCGTCGACTATACCGACCTGAACAAGGCGTGCCCTAAGGATAGCTTTCCGCTTCCGCGGATAGACCAACTGGTCGACGCGACTTCCGGATATCAGCTGCTGTCTTTCATGGACGCCTTCTCCGGTTACAACCAGATATTGATGGCCCCACAGGACGAGGAGAAAACTGCCTTTATAATAGACCGGGGGCTGTACTGCTACAAGGTAATGCCCTTCGGTCTGAAGAATGCTAGCGCCACTTACCAGCGCCTCGTCAACAAAATCTTCAAAGAGCAAATCGGCCGAAACATGGAGGTGTACGTGGACGATATGCTGGTGAAGAGTCGCCAGGCAGACCAGCACATCGTGGATCTGGAGGAGACTTTCACCACCTTGCGGAAGTTTCGCATGAAGCTGAACCCAGCGAAGTGCGCCTTTGGCGCTTCGGCCGGGAGGTTCCTCGGTTTCATTGTCAACCAGCGGGGTATCGAAGCCAACCCGGATAAAATCAAGGCCATCCAAGGTATGTCCCCTCCGACCAAAGTGAAGGAGGTTCAGGAGCTCGCTGGAAGGGTCACCGCGCTCGGACGATTTGTGGTAAAATCGGCCGAACGCTGCCAACCATTCTTCAAAGTGTTAAAACGCCCGAAAGACTTCCTCTGGACGGCCGAATGTCAAGCAGCATTCGACCAGCTCAAGGAATACCTGGCGTCTCCTCCCCTGCTGTCCAAGCCGCAAGAAGGGGAGATGCTCTACCTCTATCTGGCGGTCTCCCCAACCGCGGTCAGTGCGGTGCTGGTTCGGGAAGAGGCAAAGCTCCAGAAGCCCGTGTACTACATCAGCCGGGTCCTACGGGATGCCGAGACGCGGTATACGAAGGCTGAAAAGATTGCCTTCGCGCTGCTGACCGCGACCAGGAGGCTCCGCCCCTATTTTCAGGCCCAGAAGCCCAGACCAGGAAAAGACATAATCCAATTAGGATTTGAATGAACCATGACTCAATTGAACTCTTCAATCCTAATCCAATTAGGAGTCATGTTGATTCATTAGATTAATAATTAATTTAGACTTAAGGAATCCTAATCTAATTAGGATGTATTTAATTTTAGTCCTAATCCAATTAGGACTCTATTTGAATCCGAAGTCCTAATCCAATTAGGATTTCTAGGAATCCTACTCCAAGTAGGAATCCAATTTTAATTCAAAATTCCTAATCTCATTAGGATTGTAGGAATCCTATTCCAAGTAGGAATTCCAGTCCTACTCCAACTAGGATTCCCAGCCCTAATCCAATTAGGACTCTAGGAATCCCTCCCGAAGTAGGATTTGTGTTTAAGTCTAATTAACTAATTCCCTTTGTTTCTTCTTCAACTTCTTATCAATCAAATTGATTTCTTGTGATTCCTGATTACGATTTCAACCATCGGATCGGTCAATACTTCTAGTGTGTGTGACCCCATAGGTACTATTCTGACTGGTAGTGAGATATATTGTGATCTCTATCACTATATCATTGAAAACTCCTTTCAATGGGTTGGAACGATTCCAACTCAACTCATTAGGGTTTATCGATCATCAAGATAATCCCTATGAGTCCCACCATCCACCAGTGACACCTAGCAGCATGTAGTGGCTATCCAGCAGAATGGAATGATGAACCTCTAGGTGCAGTTAACATGTGATACAGTCCTACTATCGTGGATCCCTACAGGACGGAGGTCATGGACAACTCGTCAAACCCCATCGTCTGTCATATGTCAAGATTTATTCGACTCGAGTTCGATAGTGAGAAACTCTTTCTCCACTGTGTATACTGCCCCGGCCGAGGTCTTACGAACTCAGTCTTATAAATCACATAGGATCTCTCCTTATCTATCAAGGTCGATAGATTCCATATAGGTGCATACCCTACTCCTACAGTGAACTTACTGCAGCCAATCTACACTGCATGGACCCATATGGCTAGGGACCATGTATGTGTGCAGTCAAACTACAATAACCCCACTGTGAGCAGCCGAAGCACCGCAGGTCAAAGGACCAGTCACACTACTGCAACATCAAGCAAGTCACTGACGAGTGGATAGACATCCAAGTGACTTCTTGTATTGGTCACGCTCAGTACCCTTGTTCTCTAACAAGCACCTGCACTATCACTTCAGTGTCCCTACACTGTGGACTCAAGTCTCGTCCATCCAGAAGGAGAGTGATCTGTGCACTGATCGGATCGATCACCGTCCTCGTGATGATCCTTTGATCAGGAGCATTTAGAAATTAATCACCAATGATACATGGCTCAAATTCTCAACTCTTGAGAATATGTATCATCATCTTATTAATTTCTTGGACGATTCATAGACACATAAACAATATGAATGAAAAGATGCCTTTTATTTATTCAATAATAAATAGTCAAGTACAAAATTATGTCCCTAGAATCAACAATGTGTCAGCCAAATTGGCTTCTAGGGCATACATCTAACAATCTCCCACTTGCACTAAAGCCAATTGGTCATATATCTTAGGCCCATCTTCTCAAGGTGGGCTTCAGTCTTTTGCTGACTCAGCTGCTTAGTGAAAGGGTCTGCCACGTTATCCGCGGAGTCTACTCTCTGCACCTCTACATATTTCTTCTCCACATAGTCGCGTATGAGGTGAAAGCGCCGCTCTATATGCTTAGACTTCTGATGAGACCTTGGCTCCTTAGCAAGGGCTATGGCGCCATTGTTATCGCAGTAGAGTGTTATGGCATCTGATGTCATCACATCCAGCTCTGCAATGAATTTCTTGAACCAGAAGCCTTCCTTAGCAGCTTCAGAGGCGGCGATGTATTCGGCTTCCATAGTCGAATCAGCAATGATCGGTTGTTTAGAACTCTTCCAATTCACCGTACCACCATTGCACAAGAACACGTATCCAGATGTTGACTTCCTGTCATCGACATCAGTCATGAAGTCTGAATCTGTGTACCCTTCTACCTTTAACTCTGATGATCCTCCAAAAACCAAGAATAAATCTTTAGTTCTTCTCAAGTACTTAAGAATATTCTTCACAGCTGTCCAGTGTTCTTCACCTGGATTCGACTGATATCTGCTTGTGACACTCACAGCAAGAGCTATATCAGGTCGTGTACATAGCATGGCATATATGAGGCTTCCTATTGCCGATGCATAAGGAATCTTGCTCATGCGTTGAATCTCCTCAGGTGTGTTGGGGCACATCTTCATGGAGAGATGAATTCCATGCCTTAGGGGTAAGAGACCCCGCTTGGAGTTTTCCATGCTGAACCTCTTCAGCACCTCCTCTATGTACATTTTCTGTGACAGGCCAAGCATCCTTTTAGATCTATCTCTATAGACCTTTATTCCCAAGATATAGGATGCTTCCCCAAGGTCTTTCATGGAGAATTCTTTTGACAACCAGACCTTGACCGAGGTTAGCATGGGAATATCATTCCCAATCAGGAGAATGTCATCTACGTACAGTACGAGAAAAGCGACAGCACTCCCACTAACCTTTTTATAAACACATGGTTCCTCCTCGTTTTTGATGAAATCAAACGTTTTGATTGTATCATCGAAACGAGTGTTCCAACTCCGAGAGGCTTGCTTTAGTCCATAGATGGACCTTTGCAGCTTGCAGACCTTGTGATCTCTATCACTGAAAGTGAAACCCAAAGGCTGTTCCATATAGATATCTTCATCAAGATATCCATTCAGGAAAGCAGTTTTCACATCCATCTGCCAGATTTCATAATCATGAAATGCTGCAATGGCAAGCAATGTTCGGATGGATTTTAGCATGGCTACAGGTGAAAAGGTCTCCTGATAGTCAATGCCTTCGCGCTGACTATACCCTTTCGCCACAAGCCTTGCCTTATAGGTCTCTACCTCTCCATCCGAACCTATCTTCCTTTTGTAGATCCATTTGCATCCAATAGGTACAATACCTTCTGGTGGATCTACTAAGGTCCAGACTTGGTTGGAATGCATGGAGTCTATCTCTGACTTCATAGCTTCCAGCCATTTCTCGGAATCGATATCAGATATCGCCTCGTTGTAGGTTTTGGGATCCTGTATGTGATCCCTATCTCCCACTAGGAACATTTCCTCAGTATCCTCTTCAAGTATACCTAAGTATCTATCGGGAGGATGGGAGACCCTACTAGATCTACGAGGTGGTCGAGGGACATCGTGTACTGGCTCTGTATGAATGGGTTCTATAGGATCCATGACTCGTTGCTTTTCAGAGACTTTCTCTTCAAGCTCAATTTTCCTCCCACTGCCTCTATCAAGGATAAACTGATTTTCCAAGAAGATGGCATGACGGCTCACAAACACATTGTGATCCTCTGAGACGTAAAAATTGTATCCTAATGACTCTTTAGGATATCCTATAAAACGAGCACTTATGGTCCTAGCCTCTAACTTGTCCGCCTGTAGTCGCTTGACGTGGGCCGGACATCCCCAAATCTTGAGATGACCCAGACTTGGTTTCTTACCATGCCATATCTCATACGGTGTGGTAGGAACGGATTTAGAGGGAACTCTATTCAATAAATAAATCGCTGTGAGTAAGGCATCTCCCCAAAGGAACATAGGTAAATCAGTGAAGCTCATCATGGACCTGACCATATCCAATAGGGTCCGATTTCTCCTCTCTGACACCCCGTTGAGTTGAGGTGTACCCGGAGATCTCCCCTAGCAGAGAGCTTTTCATCCTCCTCTTGCTGCCGCCACCCTCCCCTCTCCTCTCTTGGTTCAGCCGCAAGCAAAGGAAGAGCAAGGTCCAAGCGTTGGCGTCTTCCTCTTCCTCCAATCCTTCTTCCAACGCAGGGAAAAGAAAGAAGGCTGCAGAAGCTGTGTTCTTCTTCCTTGAGTTCCTTCTTCTTCTTCCTCCTCTCAAGCACTTTCAAGAGTTGAAAGAAAGAGAAGAGGACCGCGACCAGGAGGCTCCAGAAGCCCGTGTGCTACATCAGCCGGGTCCTACGGGATGCCGAGACGCGGTATACGAAGGCTGAAAAGATCGCCTTCGCGCTGCTGACCGCGACCAGGAGGCTCCGCCCCTATTTTCAGGCCCATTCTGTCACCCTCTTAACTGATCAACCACTACGACAGATCCTCAGCAACCCCGAGAATGCGGGACGGTTGGTGAAGTGGGCAGTAGAACTCGGTGAGTTCGACATCCGCTACCAGCCTCGACCCGCCATCAAGGCCCAAGTGCTCGCGGACTTCCTCGCTGAGTGCACGGTGCAGGAGGCGGAGCCTAGACCGTCGGAAACGCCCAGCCTCGACCTCCCGACCTGGACGCTTCACATCGATGGGTCGTCGAACCCCGAGGGTGGAGGAGCCGGGCTGGTCCTTACCAGTCCTGATGGAGTGATAGCCGAGTATGCCTTGAGGTTTGGATTTCCAGTGACCAACAACGAGGCGGAGTACGAGGCCCTAGTCGCGGGACTCAAACTCACCGGGGAGCTCGGCATCCGGCGTTTGAAGGTTTTCACCGACTCCCAGCTGGTGGTCGGGCAGGTCCGTGGGGAGTTCGAGGCCCGGAGCCCGACCATGCAGAACTACGTCCGAAAGGTGCAAGCACTCATTCCCGACCTCGGCAGCGTCGACCTCTAGCAGGTCCCCAGAAGCGAAAATGCCAGGGCCGACAGGTTGTCCCGCTTGGTGGGCGCAGAGGCGCACAACTTGTCGAGGGCAATCTACCTGGAGACCCTGGATGCCCCGAGCATCGGCGAGGCTGGAGCGGTGATGGCGATTGATCCGGAGCCGTCTTGGATGGACCCGCTCGTCGCCTACCTCGCCGAAGGGATCCTCCCTGAAGACGAAGATCAAGCTCGGCGACTTGTCAGGAAGTCCGCCCACTACGTACTCTATGAAGGGAGGCTGTATCGGACCTCGTTTACCGCCCCCCTCTTAAGGTGCCTTCGCCCCTCGGAGGCGGCCTACGTCCTCGGCGAAGTCCACGAGGGCGTCTGCGGATCGCACTCGGAGGCTAGGTCCTTGGCGCACAAGATCATGAGGCAAGGCTATTATTGGCCTACCTTGTTGGAGGACTCAAAGGATCACGTACGGAAATGCGACGCCTGCCAGCGCCACGCCAACGTCCAGAGAGTCCCTTCTGTCCCCTTGGCACCAATCACCGCACCCTGGCCCTTCGCACAGTGGGGAATGGATATCCTCGGACCATTCCCCGTCGCTTCCGTCCAGCAGAAATTCTTGATTGTTGCAATCGACTACTTCACCAAGTGGGTGGAGGCAGAGCCGCTGGCCACTATTACGGAGGCGCAAGTCCGGAAGTTCGTGAAGAAAAACATCATTGTCCGATTTGGGGTACCCCGGGTCCTCATCTCTGATAATGGTCGACAGTTCGACAACAAGCATTTCCGTGACTTCTGCGAGGAGTTCGGGATCGAGCATCGGTTCACATCTGTGTCGCATCCCCAAACCAACGGTGAGGCCGAGGTGACAAATCGGACAATCCTCCAAGGAATTAAGGCACGAATCGGTCGGACGGGGCAAGCTTGGGTCGAAGAACTCGAGAACGTCCTTTGGGCGTATCGGACCACGCATCGGACCCCTACCGGGGAGACGCCTTTCAGCCTAACCTATGGCACGGAAGCGGTTGTCCCCGTGGAGCTCGGACTCTCCTCGCCCCGGGTGGCCGCGCACCGACCCGAGGCCAATTCGGAGCAACTCCGAGGGAACCTAGACCTCTTGGAAGAAGCGAGGAAATGGCGCAGGTCCGGATGGCGATGTATCAGCGAAGGGTGGCCCGATATTATAACTCCAAGGTCCGACCAAAACTTTTCAGAATCGGAGATCTGGTGCTAAGGCGAGCCAAAGCATCTCAACCCGCGGAAGGTGGGAAGCTGGCGCCAAATTGGAAAGGCCCGTATAGGGTTCGCTGGGTAAACCGACCTGGCTCCTACCAGTTGGAGGCCCTAGATGGTCGAGAAATTCCAAGGAGCTGGAATTCCGCTAACCTGCGGGTGTATTACCAGTAGAAAGACAAAGCCAGAAAGACAGTTCGACAAAATATATAGTTCTTTTCATTTCAATAATTCCTGGTTACAATGGCGTGTTCGTGTGATCACAAAGAATTCCCAGAGGGGGATTGGGGAGTAAAGAAAGTAAGGAAGAGGTGGGAACTCCGTGGAGCTGAAGATCTGGGATCCCGAACCCTCCGCCCGAAGCAGCTACAATCCCACTGGCCGTGGGTGCTTCCCCCCGGAGGCGCCATCGACGCCTCACGCAAAAGACGAAGAGCCGGCACGGACGAAGAAGAAGTTCACACTGCTTCTAGAGGAACGCCACCTCCAAGGGATATTCCGGTTTTCCCCAGGAGAAGGGGAGGAAAGGAATACAAGGGAGAAGAGCGCGAGGAGGCGCGATCCCGGATGAAGCGTCTAGCGCAGAGCTCAATCGGAAGGTGGGACTGAAAAGAGGGGGGATGTGATCCCGGATGAAACGCCTAGAGCGGAGTTCCACCGGGGAGAATCTTCCCGTTGATCCCAGATGAAACGGCTAGTTGGCGGAAGTCGCGAGGGGCGCGCCTCCCGTTCCTCCGGCAGGGATTTCCCAGCCACGCGCCGGAGAGGAGGTCCACGACCCATGGCAACCTGAACAGCTCCGGCTTGGCAGGCTCCACCGCACCTACGCTTATATTTATAGCCAAACTGTGGCCTTCCGGTCGTTCCGATGCGGGTGGCTCCAATAAATGCGGGCACATCGAATCCGGAGCCGTTCCGGCTCTCGAGGCTTATCCCCCCACGATCTTCTAAGCGTCGTTCTCCTTAATTGTATTCTTCGTGCAGGACACTCCGGGCGGCGTGTATCCCGCGGCCCCCGTATCTCCGCATGCACCCAGGCCGCATCCGCCTCGAAGAACGCGCGTATCGCGGCCGCTTAACTGGCACTCCTCGCAAGCAGCAACTGGCCGGTCCGATTTCCCAGGTAACGCCCCAATTAGCATTTAATGGCCTTCTGGTGTTCCCCAGGTGACACTTCGAGAGGAGGAGAAACACGATCGCAGCTGGCCACGGAGAAACCCCGTCGAGCGGCAAGTGATAGGCGCGCGACCAACGAGCGGAATTCCCCGAGGCTCGGCCCTCGGATGCCAGGCTAACCCGATGATCATCCCGGGAGCAGACTAGCCTGAAGCCCCGACCGGTCGCCTCGGCTTGCGCCAGCCTTGGCCGACCAACGAGCGGAATTCCCCGAGGCTCGGCCCTCGGATGCCAGGCTAACCCGATGATCATCCCGGGAGCAGACTAGCCTGAAGCCCCGACCGGTCGCCTCGGCTTGTGCCAGCCTTGGCCGACCAACGAGCGGAATTTTCCGAGGCTCGGCCCTCGGATGCCAGGCTAACCCGATGATCATCCCGGGAGCAGACTAGCCTGAAGCCCCGACCGGTCGCCTCGGCTTGCGCCAGCCTTGGCCGACCAACGAGCAGAATTCTCCGAGGCTCGGCCCTCGGATGCCAGGCTAACCCGATGATCATCCCGGGAGCAGACTAGCCTGAAGCCTCGACCGGTCGCCTCGACTTGCGCCAGCCTTGGCCGACCAACGAGCGGAATTCTCCGACGCTCGGCCCTCGGATGCCAGGCTAACCCGATGATCATTCCGGGAGCAGACTAGCCTGAAGCCCCGACCGGTCGCCTCGGCTTGCGCCAGCCTTGGCCGACCAACGAGCGGAATTCCCCGAGGCTCGGCCCTCGGATGCCAAGCTAACCCGATGATCATCCCGGGAGCAGACTAGCCTGAAGCCCCGACCGGTCGCCTCGGCTTGCGCCAGCCATGGCCGACCAACGAGCGGAATTCTCCGAGGCTCGGCCCTCGGATGCCAGGCTAACCCGATGATCATCCCGGGAGCAGACTAGCCTGAAGCCCCGACCGGTCGCCTTGGCTTGCGCCAGCCTTGGCCGACCAACGAGCGGAATTCCCCGAGGCTCGGCCCTCGGATGCCAGGCTAACCCGATGATCATCCCGGGAGCAGACTAGCCTGAAGCCCCGACCGGTCGCCTCGGCTTGCGCCAGCCTTGGCCGACCAACGAGCGGAATTCCCCGAGGCTCGGCCCTCGGATGCCAGGCTAACCCGATGATCATCCCGGGAGCAGACTAGCCTGAAGCCCCGACCGGTCGCCTCGGCTTGCGCCAGCCTTGGCCGACCAGCGGAAGAATTTCCTGAGGCCTAACCCTCGGATGCCTGGCCTAGCATCGGAAGAATTTTCTGAGGCCTAACCCTCGGATGCCTGGCCTAGCGCCGGAAGAATTTCCTGAGGCCTAACCCTTGGATGCCTGGCCTGGCGCCGGAAGAATTTCCTGAGGCCTAACCCTCGGATGCCTGGCCTGGCGCCGGAAGAATTTCCTGAGGCCTAACCCTCGGATGCCTGGCCTAGCGCCGGAAGAATTTCCTGAGGCCTAACCCTCGGATGCCTGGCCTAGCGCCGGAAGAATTTCCTGAGGCCTAACCCTCGGATGCCTGGCCTAGCGCCGGAAGAATTTCCTGAGGCCTAACCCTCGGATGCCTGGCCTAGCGCCGGAAGAATTTCCTGAGGCCTAACCCTCGGATGCCTGGCCTAGCGCCGAAAGAATTTCCTGAGGTCTAACCCTCGGATGCCTGGCCTAGCGCCGGAAGAATTTCCTGAGGCCTAACCCTCGGATGCCTGGCCTAGCGCCGGAGGAACTTCAAGAGTCAGGAGTCGGCGAGACGCTACTAAGAGTTAAAAAGAGGAAGGACGAAAGTGAAATGAAGAAACACTTTGTTTGCATTAACTTTCGTTGCATCAGGGCCGAGACCCATACAACATGGCAAAACGCCAACATACAAAAAAAGAAGAACAAAGAAAAATACAGAAAGTCAGCTTGGAGGAACCACCGGGTCGGGAACGGCGAGCACGTCCGCGAAGGGTAGGGAGACAGTTGGAGAATCGGCAGGCAATGGCATCGGAGGGGAGTCGAGGAGGGAGACCCCACTCAGGTCAATTCCGGGGTATTTAGTGGACACCCTTGCCAGGCCTTCATCGAAGCCTAAGGCAAAGGAGTCGGACCCCGCGTCCGACATGTCACGGATGAACTCGGCGGACTGACGATAGGCCTGTACCGCCTGACGCCCGATTTCCGCGCTCTTCTCGGCCAGCGCCGCCTCCGCTCGCTCCGTAATCTGAGCTTTCGCTTCCATGACCTTCGCCACAATCCGGTCGTCCGCCTCGGAGGAAACCCTCAGCAGATCGGCCCGAGCCTCCATGTGCTTCGCCTCGGCAGCGACGCGAGCAGCCTCAGCCTCCTCCAGGCGCGAATGAAGCTCCTGGTTGCTCGCACGAGTCCCCTCCAAGGCCGACTCCAATTCGACCAGCCTGGCTTCAAGAGATCGGGTTCGGTTGCGGGCATTGTCGGCCGACTGCTGGGCCTTCTCCCACCTCTCCCGGAAGTCGGCAGCCTTCCGAGACTGCTTTTCGGCCCGCTCCTCCGCCTTCCTGATCTCGCCTTCGAGACCCGAGGCAACCTTGAGTTGCTCCTGAGCCTCCAACAGTTGCCTCTCGAGGGCGGCGAAGCCGAGTGCCCGCTCTTCGGCCACCTGGAGCCTCGTCTCGAGGTCCCTGGTCGTCCTCCCCGCCGCAGCCTGGCCTCCCTCCTCTACAGCTTTCAGTCGGCTCTCGGCCCTCGCCAGAAGCCTCGCCTGTTCCTCGTGGCCCTCCTCCAGACGGATCATGTACTGGGCAAGCTAAGAGATAGGAAAAATGAGAGCGTCAGACGGGGATCAATAGAGCCTATAAATGACGAAAGCGACCAAAAGAACACTCACCGACATGAGACAGACGCAGCTGGCAGCTCCGACTTCAGGGATCCTCATCTGCCGGACCTGCCTACAGTCACTCTCCAGCAGCACCGTCTCGACGAGGTTTCGGGCGCCGGCAAAAGTGAAGGCCGACCCCGACTTCGCCCCGGAGCCGGACGGTGGTTCTGCAGCCTTACCCTTACCCATCGCTTGGGGGAGAGTCATGCCGACCGTGCTCGGGGCGGGGGCCGCGCCAGAAATCGACAGGGTCCCGCTCGGCCGGGGCCTCGGCGCGCCCCTCCTTCTCGTATCATCCGAAGCCGACCGAGCCGAAGGCCGGGCTGGGGACCGACCGCGTCCGACCCGGCCGTCTCGGGCACGCCCGGATGACACCTCCGGAAAAGCGGTAGTCTCATCACCGGAGGGCTGATACGGCGTCAACTGTCGGTCCGAGCCCGCGGCGTCCCCCTGATCGGTGGGCCCGGACCCGTCTGTCGGCGTCGGAGTCGCCTGCTGGCGGGGCTTCTTCGCCGGTGGGACCCCGCTCGGAGGAGTCCGTTTCTTCCTCCAAACCGCTTCCAGTAGGGACGCCCTACTAACAGCCATTGCCTTGTCCGACTGCATGACGTCGTCGATTTCTGCAAAAAGGACGAGATGGTTAGAAACTGAGAAACTGATGGAAAGAAGAAATGAAAGAGGAGAAAAGGGCTAAAAAAGAAGAAGTGGTGGCGGGGACCGAGCTCAGACCGACGTTCACCAAGGCATCCTCGGAAATAAGGCTAGCCACCGGGGGGAGCCGGCCCTCGGCAACCAACCCCCTCAAGACGGCGACGCCATCGGACTCCTCCCTCGACAACCTCGATAGGCCGATCGGGGACTTCATCGGCGTCTCCCAGGTTGTCCCGATTCCCCAAGAAGGATTTACGTCGATGAAAAAGAAACGCTCCTTCCAGCCATGAATGGAGGAAGGAGCCTCCTTGACGAGGCCGCACCCTCGCCGCGCCGCAAAGCACCACCACCCTCTGTCCCGGGGGTGGCCGTTCAGGCCGTAGCATTCCCAAAAGACGTTCAGGGTGGCGGGAACCTCGTGCATGCGGCAGAGAACCTGGAAGGCCGTCAGGGTACGCCATGAGTTCGGCACCAGTTGCGTCGGTGCCACTCTTAAACCTCGAAGCACCTGCACGACTAAGTCCGAGAGGGAAAAGCGGAACCCAGCCCGAAGGATGTCCTCATTGATGGCGACCTTCCCTGGAGGAGGATGGGACATCCTCTCCTCAGGCCCCGGGAGCGTAACGTTGCAGGCTTCGGGAAGGTGGTACCGGGCCACGAACCTATCTAGGTCTTCGGGGACCAGCTCCGACTGAATGCGGTCCGCTCTTACTTCGTCCATTCCTAACGGCCAGTGAATCTACGGTCAGGACGGGGTCAAGAGGGGAGAAGGGACCGGAACGACTGGGGTACACTAATACGAAGGGAGAAAGTACGGAGAGCCCTAAATTAAAGAGTGGGGCAACTCACCGAAAGGGAAGGAAGAACGGCTCCGAGAGCGTCAAAGGAGGAGCGAACGAACAGTTCGACGGCAACGGCAGCAGCACAAGGGAGAAACTCGAGGATGCCTGTGAAGAGAAAGGCGGACGGGGGAGGGCCCCCGGTCAAATAGGCGGAAAGGCGGGTGACGCCTCGGTGACGCCAGAGGACGCCCGGCTGCCGAAGGATCGTTCGCGCCCCAAAGGCGAATCGACGCCATTAAGGAAGGATGTCCGCCGAAATCCGCAGACTGCCAGATCAGCGACAACCGCCATACGCCATAAAGAAGGCGGGGAGCTCGGAGCGCGCGCGCCTTTCCGAGGGATGGCGGCAATCTCGAAGCGTCACTCCCTTCACCCGTTCCCCTCCTGGTTCCAGGCTCGGAAGTGGGGGGCTACTGTTACGGGGGAACTTAGCCACCATGCCCCATGTGACCGGCACGCGCGCCCAGGAAGACTACGGCTGCCCCTTGATCCAGCAATCCGACCTCGGGTCGGATATCTTCGCTCCGCAGCCCGACCCCGAGTCGGCTGCCCCTTGGTCCAGCAATCCGACCTCGGGTCGGATATCTTCGGCTCCGCAGCCCGACCCCGAGTCGGCTGCCCCTTGGTCCAGCAATCCGACCTCGGGTCGGATATCTTCGGCTCCGCAGCCCGACCCCGAGTCGGCTGCCCCTTGGTCCAGCAATCCGACCTCGGGTCGGATATCTTCGGCTCCGCAGCCCGACCCCGAGTCGGGTGCCCCTTGATCCAGCAATCTGACCCCAAGTCGGCAATCTCCTGACAACAACAGACTGTTCCCCTGAGGCACGCCGCGGCCCCCTGCTCCACTACTCCCTGCAACGGCCGTATCCGGCGCTGCCCCACGATCCCCTGTAACAGCCGTACAAAGCGGAGCTCCACTACGCCCTGCCATGGCCGTACCCAGCGCTGCCCCACGACGCCCTGTAACGACCATGTCAGTGGCAACTCCATCGTGCCACACGATGACCAATTCCCAGAAAAACCCCCCAGCCTGATATATATGCGGCTGGGGGGGGAAGGGGAGGGTAAGCAAGATTTTCCAGAGTATTATCTTACCTGCTACCTCTTCTTCTCCTTCGATCTCTCCTAACTTGATCGTCGGAGGGCCCCCACTACCCCGGTGGTGGTGCGAGGCTTGCTTGCAGGTTTTCCGGCGGAAGGTGGAGCGCAACCGAAGTAATTCCAAGGGAACCCCGTTCATACCGCTGTGCCAATCGTTCTCGGTTTGGACCCCCAGCAACAGCTAGTATGATGAAGCAGCAACAAGACTTCATCCAACAGTAACAACAAATCAATATGGCTCAAACCCAGACTAACCAATTCCATGCACAAGCAATTGCAAAATTTGATGTTAGTCTGAGCCAAATAGTTAACTCTCTAGGGGATAGGAAGAGAGGTGAATTACCCAATCAGCCAGTGCCTAACCTTAGTAGGCAACAGAATCAAGGGCCGAGAGGCCAGTTTTAGATTGATTCGAATGAAAACCCAACCCATGAAGTCCAGGCAATTACCACTTTACGGTCTGCCAAGCAAGTGGACAATAAGGTCCAACTTTCTGTACAAGAAAAAGAAGAAAAGCATGAACCAAACCTTACTCAGAAAAAGGGACAAAAATAGGGAACACAAGAAATAGAAGAAAAACCAATAGAGACATACATACCCAAGGCTCTCTTTCCTAGTAGACTACAAGACTCTAAGAAAAAATCTCAATATGATGAAATCATGGAGGTTTTTAAAAATGTTCAAATAAATTTATCCTTCCTAGATGCCATCAAACAGATCCCCTCCGAAACAAAATTTTTAAAAGACCTCACCACGGTGAAAAGGAAAACCAGTATTTCTAGACAAGTTATGATGGTGGCACAAGCCTCATCTCTCATTCAACAATAGATTGCCCCAAAATACAAGGACCCTGGTTGCCCCATCTTTGAAATTAAAATAGGAGAAACCATCATTTGGAGAGCCCTCCTAGATTTAGGAGCTAGTGTAAACTTATTATCCTATTCTGTTTACACATAGTTGGGTTTGGAGGAATTAAAACCCACAAACATCACTCTTTCTTTGACAGATAGGACTGTAAAGTACCCCAAAGGAATTGTAGAGGATGTGATTGTAAAAGTTAATGAGTTCTACTACCCTGTAAATTTTGTAGTCCTTGAAACTGAACCAGTAAAAAATCCAGAAAATTATATCCAAGTGATCCTAGGTAGACCATTTTTGGCTACTTCAAATGCTGTAATCAGTTGCCGAAATGGAATAATGACTCTAGCCTTTGGGAACATGACTGACTAGCTCAATGTTTTTCACAGTAGTAGTCAGTCAACTGAGATGGACGATTTGGAAGAAATTCACATGATCGAGAACATAATTAGCAATTCTTTTGAAGAGTCGAGTTATTCTGATCCATTAGAAAGATGTTTGGCTAATTTCGGTCAAGATTGTGAATCCAATCAGGAGGTAAACGCATTGTTAGATTCCATTTCTATGATGGATACTAATAGATGGGCTACCAAGTTCAAATCATTGCCTATTTCAGAATCTCAGCTAGTGTCATCCAATGTCAAACCTCCCCAACTAGAACTTAAAGATCTTTCCGAAAACTTGAAGTATGCATTTCTTGAAAATAACAAGAACTTACCTGTTATAATTGCATCGAATCTGACTAAAGAATAGGAAGAGAAGTTGTTAAGTATCCTTCGGAAGAATCAGAAAGCTATCGGTTGGTCTGTAGCTGATATTAAGGGGATTAGTCCTTCTGTGGTCCAACATAAGATCCATCTAGAAGAGGATACAAAAATCTCTAGAGAGCCACAAAGGCGACTTAATCCAGTCATGAAGGACGTAGTTCGAGCCGAGATCATCAAGCTTTTAGATGCAGGGATTATATATCCTATTTCTGATAGTCAGTGGGTAAGCCCAATTCAAATCATACCCAAGAAGTCTGGCAACACTGTAGTAAAAAATGATCACAATGAGTTAGTCCCTACTCGAATCCAAACGGAATTGCGAGTATGCATCGACTACAGGAAGCTTAATACCATGACTAGAAAAGACCATTTTCCTCTATCCCTCATCGATCAAATGCTAGAATGTCTAGCTGGCCACTCTCATTACTGTTTCCTCGATGGTTATTCTGGATATAACCAAGTTCCTATCTAGACTCGCCCAGACAATCCACCCATCAGGGCACGTGAGGATCAAGAGAAAACCACGTTCACCAGTCCTTATGGCACTTTTGCCTATCGTCGCATGCCTTTTGGGCTATGCAATGCACCGGCTATATTCCAGCGGTGTATGATGAGTATTTTCTCCAACATAATGGAGAAATTTTTAGAAGTTTTCATGGATGACTTTTCTGTATTTGGATCAAATTTCGATGAATGTCTGCACCACTTGACACTTGTTGTAGAACGCTGTAAAGAGAAAAACTTAGTTTTTAACTAGGAGAAGTGTCATTTCATGGTAGAATCAAGGTATTATTTTAGGACACATTTTGTCACAAAGAAGAATTAAGGTGGATAAGGCCAAAGTAGAATTAATTGCTAAATTGCCACCTCCCAAGACTGTTAGAAAAATTCGATCATTTTTAAGGCATGCGAGTTTTTACCGCCGCTTCATCAAGGATTTTAGCAAAATATCGAAACCCTTATGTGATTTTTTGGCCAAAGATGCTATTTCAATTTTTTGCCAACTTGTGTAGCTGCTTTCGAAAAACTGAGTCTGAATTGACTTCAGCACCCATCATAAGGTCTCTTGATTAGAGTCATCCTTTTGAAATCATGTGTGATGCATCTGATTATGTCATAGGTGCCGTCTTGGGTCAGCGAGTGGGGAAGCTTCCCATGTTATTCATTATGCGAGCAAAACCCTGAATGACGCCTAACTCAACTATTCCACCACTGAAAAAGAATTGTTGGCGATTATTTTTGCTCTAGATAAATTTCGTCCCTACCTGATAAGATCTAAGGTTCTTGTTTATTCTGATCATGCTGCTCTTAAGTACCTTCTCACGAAGAAGGATGCCAAGGCAAGGCTCATTCATTGGATCGTACTGCTCCAGAAGTTTGATCTCGAAATTCTAGATAAAAAAGGATGCAAAAATGTAGTGGCTGACCACTTGTCCAGACTGATTGTTGAGTCATTTGTAGAATCCTTACCTGTATCCGAAACTTTTCCTGATGAACTTTAGGACTTAACCATAAGAGAGGCACCCAATCCTCTTTGGAAGAGGATTAGGGCAACACAAGAAGGAGGGATCACGCCCCTCCTCCTCTCCTTGTGTGCGGCATGAAGAGAGGGGCCGGCGCCCCCCTTCCCTCTTTGGAAGATTGTCTTGGAGCTCCTAATTGTTAGGAGCTCCACTCCTTATAAAAGGAGGACTAGGGCCGGCCCCAAGGTAGAAGAGCCCTCTTCCTCCAAGCCGTGGCCACCCTCTCCCTCTCCACCCTTGGTTCAGCCACCATCAGCAAAGGAAAAGAAGAGGAGGCGTCTCCCTCCTCTTGGTCTTCTTCCTTGGCTTCAGCGCGTGTGAAGAGAAGAAGGCTGCGAAGGGATTTGATCTTCTTCTTCTTCTTCAAGATCCTTCTTCTTCCTCCTCTCTAGTGCAATCAAGAGTTGATTGAAAGAGAGGACATCAGTCATCAAAGCTATCTCTGCAAGGGAGCTGGCACCCCGGTGAGATAGAAAGCTTGGATCGGATCCTGCTTCGTGTGGATACCCGTAGAGGCCGGACGTTTGAACGGCTTCAAGCGAACCCTCTTCCAAAACCACGAATTCAGATTTGCGGTGATCATCTACCCGCACAAGGTGAAGATTTGATCTTCCTAATAGTTTTAAAAGTTTTAATTCTTACCTAATTACGAAAGGTCTCGAAACAACGTTCATGCGATGAACGTCGAACCCATGCATGCCGATTCCGCTGCCATCTGAAAAATTTTTGAAATATCAGCGGCATGGGCGGGTTCCCAACAGTGGTATCAGAGCCTAGGCTTCGTAGATTAAGGTAAGAATTAAATATCTAAAGGCTTATTAGATCTGAAAATTGAATGATCATGCATGCTGAAAAATTCTGCATGCAGATTTTTCAGGGGTGCTGATTTTTGCATGCTGATTTTTATGTGATAAAAAGATGATTCTAATTGCATTGTTAATGGGATTACAAAGTTTAAAATCATGATTAGCATGATCAGCGACCTATGTCATGATATAATCAGTTAGTTTTCAGATCTGAAAATTATAATTGTTGCATACGGTGATGATCATAGGATTCAAACCCTTTTGGTATCAAATGTAATGACCTGCGATGTGATCTGCGATGTCATGTAATTTTTCAGATGCTTGCATGCATCTTATTTGATGTTTTGAGAGGCCTGCGTGCCTCCTAAAAGGAGATGTAATTTATTTTTATTTTTACATCTGGTTGTATTTCTGTGATGTGATGTACATCAACGATCAAGCTGAAGCAAAGGCATGAGATGAAAGGTGATCTAAGCGGTTGATGGCGATGGGATCAAGAGTTGATCAAGGATCGAATCAAGGAGGCTTAGAACCAATTCAAGAGTTGAAGACCACTTGATCGATTGATGTGCATGTGCTTGTAATACGACCTAATTAGAATCCATGATCATCACCTATTTAAAGTTTAACTTTATTTGATGCTGCGATTATAACTGCCTGTGATGTACCGTTTGCATGAGATGTGAATGCGAGTCGGGTAGATAGGTTTACATGTGATGTAGCAAACCCAATTGAGACCTAAATCAAAACCTCCTCAATCAAGTCGAGAGTGAACCGACATGAGCAAGTCATATTAGATTAATTGATCTAATTGGTGTCTAGGAAAGCATGAAAGGTGGTTACTTAATTAGGACCTTACTCTCTGAGTAAGGGGAGCCTCCCACCTGCTTACCTGGCCAATTGTTCGATTACCTCTTATGAAGGGCTCAAGTTGCAAACACTAAGACCTGATTAACCAATATTAAGTCAATAGGTCTTCCACTGTAGTAGAGCTGCTAAGGCCTTTCTGATGTTGATTTGTCTCGGCTGGACACAGTGGTCAAGTTGCATCGGGGGGCTGGACCTCTCTATAGACATGAGATGTTGTAGGGTAAAGGTGGGGTTGGGCACCAATAACTGTTAGGTGAGGACCCAATGACGACTTTATTCCTACGGTTATACGGTGGGTCTGACTTAACTAAGAAATGGGACCGATAACTGTTAGATGAGGTCTTCATGGCTTAGAGACCAAGTTACACTGCAACATGCTTGAGAAGCATTGTACAAGAGTTGTACACTCATCCATCTATGTGTCACCAATAACTGTTAGGTGAGGTGGCATGTAAATTGGTGGGACCGCAGTACCCACTAGAAACCCTAGTCGTGTGGGATTTCCGTTTCCCTACCAGGGGAGTGTGAGGGATTCGAGAAAATAGTGGGAGTTACATTTGTTCTAAAAGACCTTAGAACAGATTAGGATCAAGTACAAAAGTCTAACTAGAATCTTTACTCTCCGCAGATACAATGTCGGCTTCAAACCCTTTGACCCGTATTCTTGAGACCAACCGACTGACCGGAACCAATTACAAAGACTGGCTTAGAAATCTCAAAATAGTTTTGGACTGTGAGAAGATAGGCTACATACTCGATTCAGATATCCCCACACTACCAGCACGTCCTACTGATGTTCAGCGTGAAATGCATAAAAAGTGGTTGGATGATGACATTAGAGTAAAATGCTATATGATGGCATCCATGTCTAATGAACTCCAATGCCAGCATGAAAATATAAAGACTGCTAGGGACATACTGGCACACCTGCAAGAGTTGTATGGTGAGCAGAGTCGCACAGCTCGTTTTGAAGTGTCCAAGAGGCTTTTCAAAGCGAAGATGCGCGAGGGGCAGTCTGTCCATGATCACGGTCTGACCATGATCAAGGACCTAGAGGAGCTTGAGAAGCTCGATATGGACATGCACAAGGAATTACAAGTGGATTTGATCCTACAGTCACTTCCTGATTCATTTGGTCAGTTTATAGTAAACTACCACATGAATAAGATTGAATGCACTAAGACTGAACTAATCAACATGTTGGTAACTGCTGAGGGAGCCTTGAAAGGTTCAAGGGGCAATGTCCTTGCTGCTGAGTTGACTTCTGGTTCCAAGAGAAAGTCTGCTTGGAAGAAAAAGAAGCCTGCTAAGAAGCAGAAGAAAGACAAGAAGCCAAAGAAGGAAGTTCAAAAGAAAAAGGCTAACGACAAAGGAAAATGTTTCCACTGCAATGTCGAAGGCCACTGGAAGAGAAACTGTCCTTCATACCTCGAGAGCCTGAAGAACAAGAAAGGTGACACACCTTCAGAAGGTATAGACTTGCTCATAATTGAAACTAATCTAACGGTTTCTTCTACTTCTAGTTGGGTTATAGATTCTGGTTCTAGTGCTCATCTGTGCACTACCATGCAGGGTCTAAAGGAAAGTAGAAGGCTGGCGGAAGGTGCGGTAACCCTTAGGGTTGGCAACGGGGCAAAAATTGCTGCTGTGGCTGTGGGCACCTACCATCTGCGACTACCCTCTGGATTTAGTTTAATACTTAGAGACTGCTATTATGTACCTGTTGCTAGCAGAAATTTGATTTCTGTTTCATGTCTAGCACAGGAAGGTCATGTTTTTACATTTGACAAAGACTGCTGTTCTATTTATTTAAGAAATAAAATAGTCGCACGTGGTTTCATGATCGACAGTCTCTATCATTTACATATGGACGTATCTGTGAATGTTACCGAGCAAGATATGAGTGCCAAAGGATCCAAAAGATCCAGAGATGAGATAAACCAAAGATATTTGTGGCACCTCAGACTTGGCCATATTGGAGAGGATAGGATGAACAAAATGGATAAAGATGGGCTTCTCGGCTCATTGACTTCCGAGTCATATCCAGTTTGCGAGTCCTGTCTTCAAAGAAAAATGGCTAGACTGCCCTTTGTAGGACATGGGGAGAGGACCACTGAAATACTTACCCTAATACATACAGATGTATGTGGCCCATTCGATGTGCTAACCAGGGGACGTTATTCTTACTTCATTACCTTTACCGATGATTATTCATGGTATGGGTATGTGTATCTTATGAGACACAAGTCTGAATCCTTTGAAAAGTTCAAAGAGTTCAAGAATGAAGTAGAAAAACAAACTGGAAAACCTCTTAAGGCTCTTCGATCAGATCGAGGAGGAGAATACCTTAGTGGGGAATTCCGGGACTATCTCAAAGAAAACGGCATAGTCTCACAATGGAAACCTCCGGGTACACCTCAACTCAACGGGGTGTCAGAGAGGAGGAATCGGACCCTATTGGATATGGTCAGGTCCATGATGAGCTTCACTGATTTACCTATGTTCCTTTGGGGAGATGCCTTACTCACAGCAATTTATTTATTGAATAGAGTTCCCTCTAAATCCGTTCCTACCACACCGTATGAGATATGGCATGGTAAGAAACCAAGTCTGGGTCATCTCAGGATTTGGGGATGTCCGGCCCACGTCAAGCGATTACAGGCGGACAAGTTAGAGGCTAGGACCATAAGTGCTCGTTTTATAGGATATCCTAAAGAGTCATTAGGATACAATTTCTACATCTCAGAGGATCACAATGTGTTTGTGAGCCGTCATGCCATCTTCTTGGAAAATCAGTTTATCCTTGATAGAGGCAGTGGGAGGAAAATTGAGCTTGAAGAGAAAGTCTCTGAAAAGCAACGAGTCATGGATCCTATAGAACCCATTTATAAAGAGCCAGTACACGATGTCCCTCAACCACCTCGTAGATCTAGTAGGGTCTCCCATCCTCCCGATAGATACTTAGGTATACCAGAAGAGGATACCGAGGAAATGTTCCTAGTGGGAGATAGGGATCACATACAGGATCCCAAAACCTACAACGAGGCGATATCTGATATCGATTCCGAGAAATGGCTGGAAGCTATGAAGTCAGAGTTAGACTCCATGCATTCCAACCAAGTCTGGACCTTAGTAGATCCACCAGAAGGTATTGTACCTATTGGATGCAAATGGATCTACAAAAGGAAGATAGGTTCGGATGGAGAGGTAGAGACCTATAAGGCAAGGCTTGTGGCGAAAGGGTATAGTCAACGCGAAGGCATTGACTATCAGGAGACCTTTTCACCTGTAGCCATGCTAAAATCCATCCGAACATTGCTTGCCATTGCAGCATTTCATGATTATGAAATCTGGCAGATGGATGTGAAAATTGCTTTTCTGAATGGATATCTTGATGAAGATATCTATATGGAACAGCCTTTGGGTTTTACTTCCAGTGATGGAGATCACAAGGTCTGCAAGCTGCAAAGGTCCATCTATGGACTAAAGCAAGCATCTCGGAGTTGGAACACTCGTTTCGATGATGCAATCAAAACGTTTGATTTCATCAAAAACGAAGAGGAACTGTGTGTTTACAAAAAGGTTAGTGGGAGTGCTGTCGTTTTTCTCGTACTGTACGTAGATGACATTCTCCTGATTGGGAATGATATTCCCATGCTAACCTCGGTCAAGGTCTGGTTCTCAAAAGAATTCTCCATGAAAGACCTTGGGGAAGCATCCTATATTTTGGAAATAAAGGTCTATAGAGATAGATCTAAAAGGATGCTTGGCCTTTCACAGAAGATGTACATAGAGGAGGTGCTGAAGAGGTTCAGCATGGAAAACTCCAAGAGGGGTCTCTTACCCTAAGGCATGGAATTCATCTCTCCAAGAAGATGTGCCCCAACACATCTGAAGAGATTCAACGCATGAGCAAGATTCCTTATGCATCGGCAATAGGAAGCCTCATGTATGCCATGCTATGTACACGACCTGATATAGCTCTTGCTGGATATCAGTCGAACCCAGGTGAAGAACACTGGACAGCTGTGAAGAATATTCTTAAGTACTTGAGAAGAACTAAAGATTTATTCTTGATTTTTGGAGGATCATCAGAGTTAAAGGTAGAAGGGTACACAGATTCAGACTTCATGACTGATGTCGATGACAGGAAGTCAACATCTGGATATGTGTTCTTGTGCAATAGTGGTACGGTAAATTGGAAGAGTTCTAAACAACCGATCATTATAGATTCTACCTTAGAAGCTGAATGTTAAGCCGTATCTAAGGGTGCAGTGGAAACCTTCTGATTAAAAGTTAATTGCAGAGTTAGGTGTAATGTCATTAGATGCCATAACACTTTACTGCGATAACATTGGCACCATAGCACTAGCTATGGAGCCATGGTCTCATCAGAAGTCCAAGCACATAGAGCGGCGCTTCCATTTCATACGCGACTATGATGTAGAGGTGCAGAGAGTAGACTCCGCGGATAACGTGGCGGACCCGTTCACTAAGCAGCTGAGTCAGCAAAAGACTGAAGCCCACCTTGAGAAGATGGGCCTAAGATATATGACCAATTGGCTTTAGTGCAAGTGGGAGATTGTTAGATGTATGCCCTAGAAGCCAATTTGGCTGACACATTGTTGATTCTAGGGACATAATTTTGTACTTGACTATTTATTATTGAATAAATAAAAGGCATCTTTTCATTCATATTGTTTATGTGTCTATGAATCGTCCAAAAAATTAATAAGATGATGATACATATTCTCAAGAGTTGAGAATTTGAGCCATGTATCATTGGTGATTAATTTCTAAATGCTCCTGATCAATGGATCATCACGAGGACGGTGATCGATCCGATCAGTGCACAGATCACTTTTCTTCTGGATGGACGAGACTTGAGTCCACAGTGTAGGGACACTGAAGTGATAGTGCAGGTGCTTGTTAGAGAACAAGGGTACTGAGCGTGACCAAGACAAGAAGTCACTTGGATGTCTATCCACTCGTCAGTGACTTGCTTGATGTTGCAGTAGTGTGACTGGTCCTTTGACCTGCGGTGCTTCGGCTACTCACAGTGAGGTTATTGTAGTTTGACTGCACACATACATGGTCTCTAGCCATATGGGTCCATGCAGTGTAGATTGGCTGCAGTAGGTTCACTGTAGGAGTAGGGTATGCACCTATAAGGAATCTATCGACCTTGATAGAAGAGGAGTGATCCTATGTGATTTGTTAGACTGAGTTCTAAGACCTTGGCCAGGGCAGTAATATAAAGTGGAAAAAGAGTTTTCCACTATCGAACTCAAGTCGAATAAATCTTGACATATGACAGACGATGGGGTTTGACGAGTTGTCCATGACCTCCGTCCTGTAGGGATCCACGATAGTAGGACTGTATCACATGTTAACTGCACCTAGAGGTTCATCATTCCATTCTGCTGGGTAGCCACTACATGCTGCTAGGTGTCACTGGTGGATGGTGGGACTCACAGAGATTATCTCGATGATCGATAAACCCTAATGAGTTGAGTTGGAATCGTTCCAACCCATTGAAAGGAGTTTTCAATGATATTGAGATAGAGATCACAATATATCTCACTACCAGTCAGAATAGAACCTATGGGGTCACACACACTAGAAGTATTGACCGATCCGATGGTTGAAATCGTGATTAGGAATCACAAGAAATCAATTTGATTGATAAGAAGTTGAAGAAGGAACAAAGGGAATTAATTAATTGGACTTAAACACAAATCCTACTTCGGGTAGGATTCCTAGAGTCCTAATTGGATTAGGACTAGGAATCCTAGTTGGAGTAGGACTGGGATTCCTATTTGGAATAGGATTCCTACAATCCTAATGAGATTAGGAATTTTGAATTGGATTCCTACTTGGAGTAGGATTCCTAGAAATCCTAATTGGATTAGGACTTCGGATTCAAATGGAGTCCTAATTGGATTAGGACTAAAATTAAACAAATCCTAATTGGATTAGGATTCCTTAAGTCTAAATTAATTAATAATCTAATGAATCAACATGACTCCTAATTGGATTAGGATTGAAGAGTTCAATTGAGTCATGGTTCATTCAAGTCCTAATTGGATTAGGACTAGCGTAGATTGAACCCAATATGGTCAATCCTAATTAGATTAGGACTTAACCATAAGAGAGGCACCCAATCCTCTTTGGAAGAGGATTAGGGCAACACAAGAAGGAGGGATCACGCCCCTCCTCCTCTCCTTGTGTGCGGCATGAAGAGAGGGGCCGGCGCCCCCCTTCCCTCTTTGGAAGATTGTCTTGGAGCTCCTAATTGTTAGGAGCTCCACTCCTTATAAAAGGAGGACTAGGGCCGGCCCCAAGGTAGAAGAGCCCTCTTCCTCCAAGCCGTGGCCACCCTCTCCCTCTCCACCCTTGGTTCAGCCACCATCAGCAAAGGAAAAGAAGAGGAGGCGTCTCCCTCCTCTTGGTCTTCTTCCTTGGCTTCAGCGCGTGTGAAGAGAAGAAGGCTGCGAAGGGATTTGATCTTCTTCTTCTTCTTCAAGATCCTTCTTCTTCCTCTTCTCTAGTGCAATCAAGAGTTGATTGAAAGAGAGGACATCAGCCATCAAAGCTATCTCTGCAAGGGAGCTGGCACCCCGGTGAGATAGAAAGCTTGGATCGGATCCTGCTTCGTGTGGATACCCGTAGAGGCCGGACGTTTGAACGGCTTCAAGCGAACCCTCTTCCAAAACCACGAATTCAGATTTGCGGTGATCATCTACCCGCACAAGGTGAAGATTTGATCATCCTAATAGTTTTAAAAGTTTTAATTCTTACCTAATTACGAAAGGTCTCGAAACAACGTTCATGCGATGAACGTCGAACCCGTGCATGCCGATTCCGCTGCCATCTGAAAAATTTTTGAAATATCAGCGGCATGGGCGGGTTCCCAACACAACTAATGATGATTTTCCAAACCAATGTTCGATGGTATGCTAATATAGTCAACTACCTCGTTACTGGACAAATGCCCAGATCTTGGACCAAGCAGGAGCAATTCATTTTCTAGGTCGTGTGAAGTGGTATTTTTGGGATGAACCATACTTATTTAAATACTGTCCTGATCAGATCATCCGACGGTGTATCCTTGAATACGAACAAAGGAAAGTCCTTTCCTTTTGTCATGACCATGCTTGTGGTGGTCATTTCAGTGGTAAAAAGACGGCTGCAAAGATTTTGCAGTGCGGATTCTATTGGCTCACACTATTCCATGACTCACACGAGTATTGTAAAGCATGTGACCAATGTAAAAGACTAGGAAAAATTTCAAGGAGAATTGTTATGCCCCGAACCCAATCTTAATGGTAGAAATCTTTGATGTTTGGGGTATTAATTTTATAGGTCCTTTTTCTATGTCGTTTGGGCACTAGTACATACTCTTTGCTGTTGACATGTGTCCAAGTGGATTGAGGCTGTCGTATGTAAGACCAATGATCACAAAGTGGTGATCAAGTTTCTTAAGGAGTCTGTCTTCGCTCGCTTTGGCACCCCACGTGCTATCATTAGTGATGGGGGGAAACACTTTTGCAATAGAATTTTTAAAGCCCTTGCTAGGAAGTAAAACATCACCCACAAGGTCATACACCGTATCATCCACAAACGAGTGGACAAGTTGAGATTTCCAATAGAAAAATCAAGACCATCCTTGAGAAAACTGTCAATCCATCTCGAAAGAATTGGTCCCTTAGGTTAACAGATGCATTGTAGGCATATTGTACGGCCTATAAAACACCAATTGGAATGTCTCCATACAGGATTGTCTATGGTAAGACTTGTCATTTACCTGTTGAGTTAGAGCACAAGGCCTATTGGGCAATCAAACGCCTAAATTTTGATCTCGACAAGGCAGAAGAGCATAAAAAGCTTCAGCTCGGTAAGCTTGAAGAAATTAGGAACAATGCTTACAAGTGTGTTAAGAAGTACAAGGATCGCATGAAGGTCATACATGATAAAATGATCACTCATAAGGAGTTTCACGAAGGACAAAAACTCCTTTTATATGATTCTTGATTACATCTATTCTCTGAAAAACTTAAATCTCGCTGGACTGGCCCATACACGATAGAGAAAGTGCATCCGCATGGTGCGGTAGTAATATGCAATACAAAGGATGATAGGTCATTTTAAGTCAATGGACATCGTTTAAAACCATACCTTGAGTATATAAGTCCAGACGTCGAGGAGATACTTCTGACCGACCCTGTCTATCATGAATGAATTAGAATTGTCCGGCTGAAGACATAAAACTTAGCGCTCTTGGGAGGCAACCCAACATGTAAAAATTAAAATTATTATTATTAAGTTACTAACATACAGGTTTGGAGGTAATTTTTTCCAATCTTTAATTTATCCAGCCATATCAATGTCCAAAAATCAGGTAATGTCTCCTCTGCCCTATTACTGCTTTAATTTTCTCAACATTGAGGACAATGCTGAATTTAGGTATGGAAGTGAGAATATTTTTGATTTTTCTACCTAAAAAAGATCTTAAAAAAAAGGAATTTCAAATTTTTAACTCTAATTCTAATCTTTTTTGGCTGTATAAACTAGAAATTGCTTTGACAATAGCTTTGAGTTAAGAAATATGATAGCAGTTCTAGCTTGAGTCTTCGTCTCACCTGTCTCCTGCTAATATGATAGAAGATGATTTAGCACCTACACGTAAGCACATGAATAGTGAGGTATGTAAACTTGCAACTAATATGAATACTTTTAATTTTCTGGATAATTTAAAGTTGTGTGAGTGATGAACACCTAAAAAAAAAGAAGAAGAAGAAAAATAGAGAGAGTTTATTTTAAGTCTTCTTACTGAGTAACCGGGCCTCTTGCCTAGCAAGCAGCGAGTGTCCGCGTAAAAAGGTGAGGATGACTGGGATTAAACTCCGAGTGACTAGTTCGGCCTTGGAGCCTAGTTGACTTGAGTTATTAAGCATGTTAGGGTGTCTCTACACCTAGTGCCCTAAGCCATCCGGATCGGGAGTCATTGGCCTAACACTCGTGATGCTAAAGTAAAATTGCTCTCCCAAGTGTAGGAGAATCGCACAAGTAATATAACTCGGAAATCCGAGGTCGATTCCTCAGGGAACGATCTATAGATTATTAGCGTAATTTTTAGATGTAATTTTCAGTTGATTTTCAAAATTTAAAAGCAGAGGATTAATAGATAATTAAACAAAGTTCAAGAATATAAAGAAGGCTAGGGATTCGGAATCCTCCTTAACAATATTACTTTCAACAAATAAACTCGGTGATTCTTGATTAAAGATTAATAAGATAGAGTAGTTCAAATCATGGAGTATACAATCTGAAAACATGAATTCAACATCTAAGTATTTATCGTGCCGGTTACGTCTACGACAAATCAAAAATCGAAACAATCCATGCATCAATACCTATATAAACCATAAAAGATCTATCAAATAAATAAATATTCAAGAATTCAAAACATACCAATAGATATAAAACAATTAGAATAAAAGATTAGAGTATACTTGATGAAAGCAATATGACAAGGATTCATCCATCACCCTTTGCCTAAGAAATTAGCAACCATTACAAAAATCAGCATCTCTCCCTTTTTTACTCTTCTTTTTTTTATCTCTTTTTTTTTTCTTTTCAGAAACAGGGGATGCCCTGTTTCTTCTTTTCAATGACAGGGCTCGGCTCCCCTCGTCTTCCTTCCACTCTTTTCCTTCAACCCCAGCTGGCCGCTCTGCTCCTCTCTTCCTCCCGTCTTCTTCTTCAAATCGGAGCTCCCGCCGCCCCCTCCTCTGTTCTTTTCCCCTTTTTATACACTCAAAACCCCTCAAATAACCTTCCAAGCAAATCAAAACGGACACTGGAATCTGGGATGCGGAAATGCTCGCTAACGGCTGGGAGGAACTGATGCTTGCTCACGGCTGGGATATTGCGGAGAAATGAAGCCGCGGACGCTTGGGACGCTTCACGGCTGGCTGGGACCATTCACGGGATGCTGTGGAGAAGGCGGACGGATCTTTGGACGCTGATTGCGGATGCCATGGTTCACGCTTGGGATGAGCGGATGGCTGGGATGCGGATCCGGAAGCAAGGGAGCCAATCGCGGTTGAGGACGACGCGCGGACGCTGCTGGGAGGCGGACGGACGCTGGCGGATGACTGGGCGTTGATCACAGACGGCTTGGGATGTTTCACGGCTACCTGGGACGGATCGCAATCGCGGTAGCTGGAGCTGGAGCGTGTGAGGCACAGGGTGAGCGGACGCGGTGGAGACGGGGTGCTGGGATACGGGGTCGCAAACGGAAGGAGGAAGCTGGGAAGTGCCTTAAACGGGCGGAAGATGAGGGCCTTGATCGCGGGATCTGGATGAGGGGTTGCGGGAGATCAAATCACAGATCCGTTGCGGGCTTTTGGATCCTCCCGGATGATGGAATTAGACCCTTAGTGGATCCATCTTGTGCTGCCTCCGGATGGCTGCCATGTGTCCCTCGGGTGCAAGTGTGCTTGACCAGGTTCAATTCTATTCCAGTGTAATCAGGCTTGAAGTCAACCAAATGCACATTTAAACTCTGATTTACGATAATCTGTGCCAAATAAAATATAAAATTAATGCAGCCTTTTTATCATTATTTGTTAGCAATAAAATTAATTTAAGCAACGTGTATAACGCACTTTTGTGCTCTCATCAACTCGCTACATGGATCAGCTAGAAAGCTTAATAAGGCTAGATATTGCCCAAGTCATTCTTCTTAGCATTCAATCTGATTAAAAGTTAAATCTTGGATGTTCATTACCATTTAACTCTAAAAAGTCTTGGAAATTAGAGTGATCATGTTGGAAGTAAGTGAAAACCACTCATTTATATGATACTACCTTGCACCTCACTACATTCTTGACTTGTTAGCAGATAGATGGGGTGTAATGAAACTCGAGTTAGAGTCTGCTTAAATATGATAGCAATAAGTCTCTATTGTCCTTGCAATTCTAGGTTCATACAGTAATACTTATTCAAATTTCGAGTTAAACATTGAAAATACCTGACTGATAAAGTTTGTGGGTAACTTCACTATAAACCCTCACGAGACAACACTCGTTCACTAGGGTAACCTAGGGGTTTAAAGGCCTCTTGCACGTGCTAAGTGAAATCGTGATTCCCTACGAAAATGGGTATGTATCTCAGTTTTGTGTACTTAGCTTCAATAAAAAGTCATAAGTTAGACTACATCTTTTGTACTCTCATTTTATCGTTTGCTTGTTGATTGCTAGAGACTAGCAATAAGCTAGTTGGGGGGTGTCATGAGAGCACAAAAGTGTGATCTACATATCACTTAAATTAGTGTTATTACTGACTGATAATGATAAATTCACTGATTTAATATTATATTTTTTGTTTGGCACAGGTTATTATAAATTAAAGTTTAAATGCGCATTTGGTACAGATTAGATTTAGAGAGATGCATCATGGCCTCAAACTGCGCGGGCCCAATCCTGCCGTGATCTGATCGAGCACATTTGCAACCAAACGTCCGAGCCTACGTGCGATCTTCCAGCGATCCTCGCGTTCCATCCTTTCCGGATTGGCACCCGCACTCTTCCAGAATAGAGATCCAATTCTCCACGCCCGTCCGCCTCTTCCGCGTCAAAGGGAGGACCAATGATCCAGCCGTCCGCATCCATGTCCTTCCGAATTTTCTCCCTGCGTCCCCCTTCTGGGTTCGAGACCCCCCCTCCTCCGCCTCTGCTTCACCGTCTGCATCCATGTCCTTTCGGATTTCCTCCGCACGTCCCCCTCTTCCCGAGTCTGCCTCCTAGCAGCCCAAGATTCCATCAGCATCCCATGATCCCAGCTCCTGGATCGTCTCCTCCAGCGATCTCGTCTGCAATCACCCGTGATTCAGCCATCCGTAAATCACCTCCTCCACGAGCGTCCGTTACACCTCCATCAGGAGATCCATCGCCGGCTTGAAGGGGTGGGGAATTAGATCCATATAAAAGGGGGAGAGGCCATCGGCTGAAGGGAGGAAGGGGGGTTCTCGGTTGGGGCCAAGAAACAGGGGAGAGCTTTGTTTTTCGAGAAGAAGGAAGAAAAAAAAAGTATTTTATTTTATTTGTTTTGGGAGTTCCACTGGAGGGAGAAGCTTCTTGTTTTCTTTTCTTTATTTTATTTGCAAAAGAGAAGAAGCATTAAGCTTCCAATCTCCATTTTTATTTGTAATCAATTTTCTTTTTTATGAAATCCATCAATTTTCTTTCATGCAATCCGTGTTCTAGGTTCAGTTTAATTTCTGCTTTTTATGCAATTTATTAATTTTTCTTTTATGCAATCCGTGTCTAAGTTTTAATTTAATATTTTGCAATTTATTTTATGCATTCTAGAATTCTTATTTTATATGCAAAAACTCTTTTTCTTTTCTTTGTTTAGTTTTTTTAGAAAAATAGCACTTCTTGGTTAGAGATTAATCGAATATCCTCAATGAATTTTTTAAAAAAAAAATAAACCATAATGGAGTTTCTATTCTCTATTTGTGTACTCCAATCGCCTCCCTGTGAATCGACCTCCTACAACCACTATTCATCGAATAGAGGATGGTAAGAGTATAAAAAAAGAATATTTGTTTGTTTGTTATGATTTAGACAACGACATCCTTTTTAAGTCATCCTCGGGTCTACAAAAAGAAAGCTGACAACACTAGCCATCTACAAAATGACAGATGAGCAGAAGTTATGAACTGAAGCCTAGAAAATCTCTTGAAAAAATTTTTGGCAACCATGTACGACAATGCAATCTCTTGTTGGCACATGTTGAATTGCCTATAACAATTCAATGAGCCAAGCAACTGGAAAATATCCTTTTGAAGCTGTCTATGTGATCTGATCGAGGAGAAAGAAGATTTTTTTTAACACACTCAACTCGAATCTCTCAAAAAAAAATAGAAAAAGATGGAAGAATTTCAAAAATAGGATTTAAGTCTTCTTTTCTTTCATTGATAATCCACCCCTCTTAAATTAAGGTACATAGCCCCTATTTATAATACTAAGGAGGTCCTTCCTTTCGCAATTTAGGTTCGATTCCTCTTCTATTTCAAATAGGGCTAGATCTCCAAAAATAAATATGACTGACAAAAATAATTAAATAAAAAATTAAAATTTTATTAAATGTATATCTTGATTTTTACATCAACTCTATTTTTCGTTGCTCTACCTAATTTTTAAAGGATTGGGAGATAACGTTCAATAAAAGTCTTTCCTAAAAAGAAAAGTTTTGGTTTGACCAGCCTATTTTGAGGCATAAATGATAGAATTTTGGCCCGATTCAACCTTCTAAGTGGTTGGCCCAAAGTTATGGATCTCAAAAAGCTATCTATTTTTTTTAAAAAAAAATACCATCTCAATCGGGCATCGTAAGACCAAGTTATGGCCTTCGAAAGTTTGGCCTATGACTCAGCTTTTCAATATGGCAGATCTTGCTCTTGGACCCTACCTAGCCTTATTCGTAGTGGCCAAAGTATTCCACATTGAGTTTGGTGATCTTTTTGGATACTCGTAATAGCCAAAGTAATTTATATCGTGTCTAGTGATTCTTCTGGATATGTGTAATGGCCAATATAGTCTACATCAAATTTGGTGATTTTTCTGAATACTTGTAGTAGCTAAAGTAGTCCATATTGAGTCTGATGATCCTTTTGGATTGGAGCTTTGCTTATTTATGAGATTTAGGCCCTGCCAAAACAGAACTGAGGATGAAAAAATGTCTACTTTCCTACCTCATAGCTAAACTACTTGGTTTTGCTCAAAGATTTAGAGATACTGGTGCTTATGTCAAAGGCATCGCCAATCGAGATATGATCTTAGTGAGTTAGGCTATTTTCTCATATAGTTTCTGAGATATTCTATCATCTTATCATCCATCAAGGTAGAACTAGCAGCCAAACTTGCTTTATCCTTCAATATACTTTAAGCACCTTCTCCTGACTGCTTGTACTGCTCATGAATCTAGACCATAAACACAGGCCCCATTTTAGCAAAAAAAAAAAAAAAAACAAAGGCCCCAACAGATATAGAGGATTAGAGCTTTGATACCAACTTGATCTGATCAAATCAAATTAAAATTCCACCCATTAAGAGCAAGCTCTAATAAAACTTGAACTAATCGAAAAAAGAAAAAAAATTTAACCTGTTCAACTAGAATCTCTTAAAAAAAAACTATAGAAAGATGGAGAAATTTCAAAAGGAGGGCTCAAGTTTCCTTTTCTTTCATTGATGATCTACCCCTCTTCAACTGAGGTACATAGCTCTTATTTATAATACTAGTAAGATCCTTCCTTCTACAATTTGGGTTGGATTCCTCTTCTACTTTGAATAGGGCTAAATCTCCAAAAACAAATATAACTAACAAACAATAAGAAAGAAACTAAAATCTCATAAAAAGTATATCTCAACTTCTACATCAACTTTGCCTTCTATCGCTTCGTATATTTTTTTATGGATTGGAAAATAAAGTTCAGTCAAAGGCTTTCCCAAAAAGAAAAGTTTAAGTTTGACAGGCCAGTTTTAGAGTCTAAACGATAGAATTTTAGCCCGATTCACCCTCCTAGGCCCAAAGTTTTAGATCTCAAAAAGCTACCCAATTTTAAAACAAAAACCATTTCAATCAGACACCGTATGACGAAGTTATGACCTCTGAAAGTTTGGCCTATGACTTGACTTTTCGATGTGGCAGATCTCGATCTTGGATCCTGTCCAGCATTACTCGTAGCGGCCAAAGTATTTCATATCGAGTTTGGTAATCTTCTTAGATACTCGCAATGACAAAAGTGATCCACATCGAGTCTGGTGATCTTTCTAGATATTTGTAGTGATCAATGTGGTTCACATCGAGTCTGGTGATCCTCCTAAATACTCGTAGTGGTCAAAGTGGTCTATATCGCGTTGGTAATCCTCTTGGATCACTATAGTACTCATCCTTTAAGCCCGTTGGACCTAGTACCCCTTCCCAAAATATGCCAATTCAATGAAAATGTTGACAAATGCACTAAGGAGATAATGAAGCTACATGAAGAGGTGCAAGAGAGAGAAATAATAAAGTACCAGTATCACGTCAATAAGTATAGAAAACCAAGTCTTCAAAGAGGATGACTTAGTTTGAGTGCATTTGAGGAAAGAGTTTTTTTCTTCCAAGAATGTAAAGTTATCTCCTTGAAGATGACCCTTTCAAAGTTTTAAAACTTATCAACAATAATACTCACAAGATTGAATCTCTTGGAGATTATGATATGTTTGCAGCTTTCAATGTAGCTAAGCTCTCTCCCTACCATGAAGACCAAAACGACCAAAACTTGATGGCGAGTCTTTTCCAGCAGAGAGTATGAAGCAAACGGCATCCAAGGCTCTTAATTTATGGTCGTGGGTTCAAGTCCATGGTTGGACGCCAATTATTTAGTGATTTATATTTAGTTAGTGGTGAACTTTTCTTTGGCAAACATTCTTTTTGTTATTTTAATTAGGGTTTTTTTGTATGAATACCCTTCTAAATATCAGATTTTGCGTGAATACCCTTCTAAAATTACTATTTGTATGTATACCCTCGTAAAATTCTGTTATTGTACAAATATCCCTAATATAACGATTATTCTAACGGTGTTAAAAAAATCATATTTATATTAATTAAAAATAAAATTAAAATTTAAAATGACATTATTACCCTTGCTCTCCTTCACCTCCACCAACACCCCCCCCCCTCCCCCCCGCCCGGCTTCCCCATCCCTCGCACCCACCCCCCACCCCCGTGGCAGCTTCCCCACCCCCCGCGGGCTCCCCCCCCCCCCCCCCCCCCCCCCCCGCGCAACGGCGGCAGCGGCTTCCCCAACCCCCGCGAGCTACCCCCCCCCCGGGCGGAGGCTTCCCCACCCCCCGCGGGCCTCGCCCCCTGGCGCCCGACTTCCCCACCACCACCACCCGGCGCCAGCCTGCCCCCCGCATATCGGGATCCCGATCGCGGGCCCAAGCCCGGAGCCGAGAACTGGTTAGAGAAGAGAGGGAGAGAGAGAGAGGAGAAGAGGAAGGGATGGAGTGCTGGTGGGATCAAGTGGTGATTTCGATGAGGCGAGTCTGGATCAACGTGGCTACTTACATTGGAAATCGGAAAACCAGTATTTTTTTTTTGATGATGCTTGTCGAACGAGTCGATCAGAACCATTCCGGTGGGAGGTTAATTAGATTAGATTTATTTCATTGCTATTTTTCTCTATGAACCTATATTGAAACTCTATTTTTTTTGTTTCTAACCGCATATCATATATTTTATTTGAAGATAAGAAAGACGAAATATCATCCATTTTTGATTGATTGTTGAAACATAATATGGTTGTATATTATTTTTTTTTTATTTTGTTAGAATAGGTTTGGTTGATAAGCACTCTCTCTTACAATGTATATCGTGTATATTTATTTATTCAATGCACAGGTTCTTAAATGGAGCAACAACTATTCAAATTAAAGGTAAAATTTTGAGGATATTATAAGAAGGTTAAGAATTCTGCAAGACTTAAGTACTACTTTGGAAGACAAAAGAGCTGGTTAGTTGATGTTGACTGCTATAAAGGATTATAAAGGCTATTACATTAATTAATGTATCTAAATTCTTTCCATCTACTATGATTTTTTTTTGCGTATATACCCTTCTAAATATAGAAAATTGTATGAATATCCTTGTAAATTTACTATTTGCTTGTATACCCTTATATAAATTTCTATTTGCATGCCCACCCATTAAGGATATTTTAGTCATTTTAATTTAAAACCATTAATTTTTTAACGGTGTTAGATGGCATGGGTATATATGCAAAAATAAGAATAAAAAAGGGTAGAATAGCAAAACAAGTATTTTACGAGGGTATATATACAAATATCAATTTTGAAAGGGTATTCACGCAAAATCTGATATTTAGAAGAGTATCCATGCAAAAAACTCTTTTAGTTAAGAGTTATTAAAGTCATAATAAGGATTCTTATTGTACTACTTATAAATACCCCTCTAAGGTTCCCACATAGAACGTCTATTGAATCATTGAACTAGTGAATAATTTTCTTTAAAATATTTTCTTGTTTCTCTCTCCCATTTCTTTTGGTGGATTTCTAGGGTTGTGAGTAGGCATGTGAGAGCTTTATCCTTAGAGTGACCAGTGATTCGGCTTGGGAGAGAGAGAGAGGGAGACCCATCACTCCTCTAACAACAGTTTGTCTCTACCAGGATTCAACCAGTTTGTGGATTCATCCCTACAAGCATTTAGACTCCATCTTCTCATATCGTACGTGCCGTAATAGGATTTATGTGCCGCAACAATCGGTTCTGTCAACATCCTCTTTGTTCTTTTATATTCAAGCCAATTTAACACCTCCAAGCGCCTACAACTCCTCTTATATATTTATTTCTTATTTATTATATAGATTCATCTTAACATTCTCATTTTTTCTATATTCAACTTATTTTCATATGTTTGCTTATTGTCCAGCACTCTAAGCTATACAAGATGGTAAGCCTTACTATTATTCTATAAAATTTTCTCTTATGTCTCAAAGGTATGTGCCATCATAGATATATCTCTCTACTTCATTCAATCAGCTCTCATTCTATTATACACATTTTCATCTCTCTACTTATTATTTTATATAATAGATCCTAAGTAATGAAATTGGTTACTTTATGGTATCTCCTGTCACATCATTATTTCTATTTCATCAAATTTACATTCTATATACTCTTTTTTTATTCTACCAATCTTTAAGTATTTATCCTCTATTTTTTTTTTCTTCATAATTTAATTTAGTATTTAATCTAGTTTTCTTTTTATCAATAATGCATATCATCCATAAATAACATAAACCATGGTACATCTTCCTAAATATCCACAATACATTTATCCATAATCATATAAAAATATATGGACTTAGTGTTGATCCTTGATACATGTATAGTACCTGGTAATATACTTGCTGTACCATAGTAACTCTAACAAGGCTTTTGATAAAGCTACTTTAATAAGTTTCAAGAATTGCAATCAATACCTATTCATTCACCTCTCAATTTATTGGTACAATGTAGTAATCGGATTGGTGTGGTCAATGTGAGATCGATAGTATCAATCATAACCCCAAGTATTGCTCAGCAACTCACTAACTTCTACACGGACTGGTGAAAAGTAGCGATATGATGATGGATGACCTCTAGCATTTTTACAGGGTTTCTAAGAACAACATTTTTTGGTAACAGCGATTTATTCCCTGGCAAAGCACCCTTTGAGAACTTTTCTTTTCCATAATTAAGAGTCATTTTTTGTCTTAGTTTGCTTTGTAACAAAAAGTAACAGGCAATTAACAAAATTATCTGTTCATCAAAATTCACTGAATAAGACATTATCTCACAACCATAGGTTTAAATTAAGATATTCTTTTAATTGGATGAGCAGCGAAATGAAAAATAATATTTCTTTTTATTGTTGAATGGCCTTCTAAATAAATAACAAGGAAAAAGCAAGTGTTGTTTTAAATCCCCATATATAATGTGATAGGATTACCTCTAAAGATCATTATGACAACCACTTGACAATATGAGGTCATTCAATTTCAATTTAGATTGTATTTGGCATCACTTTTAGAACAACTTAAATTTATTATTTTTTATTTTTTAAAAAACATAAATATGTTTGCAGTATTCAATTGTTTTAAAATCTAAATATAAATTCTAAAAATAGTGATATTGTGAAGATGATGGTAATAATAGTGGCAATAGTGCTAGTAGTTGCAACTTCTAGCAATAGTGATGACACTAATAGTAAAGGTTGTGGTTGTACGACAGCAATGGCGACGATAATAGTGGAGGCAATGGCAATTGTGGTGACAATGATGAAGGTGACGATGATGGTGGTGGGGGCATGGTGATGGCAACAATAGTAATTGGGTAGCAGTGTTAGTGATGGTGGAAGCAACTAACCTTTTTAAGCCACTTGTAATAGTTTTCATCCTTTCAAAAACCAAACTACAATTTTTGGCAAATAAAAAGTAAAAATAATTCTATCAAATAGCTTCTTTGTCTTGATGTTTATATTTTAATTTTTTACACAAATTAAAAAGTATAGTAATACCAAGCAGAGCCTTGGCTATAGAAGTTATTAAATTATTTATTAGATAAAGGGCTAATTTGGATACGAGATGATACTATTTGATTAATAAGATCTTCGTGATGGTTTTTAGTTTTAAACATACAAGGAAACATGATAGTTTAAAGAGATTGAGACAGCTAGGGAGCAACTAATCCTTATTTTCAGGGCAAGCTAAGAGCAGTAGATTGTATCATCTCAACCATCTATTAATGTGGCACCAAGAATATATTGGCCGAAGAAGAAAAGATATCAAAAAGACAATAATGTTTTGCTCTTATCTTTCCTTTGGAGTAATTATCTTAAGCTTTTTCCAACATTAGGTTGGTTTTATAGATCCTCATTTACAGAGCATTCCTATTTAGGATAGTCTCTGATATTATTCCAAATTTCTTCATATTCCTCCCTCATAATTTCTAACCATAACTCTTTGGGTCTTTCCTTCATTTTCTTACCACCTTCAAAACAAACTAAAGTACCTTTCTTTGCTAGAGCCTCCTTGAATCGTCATTATATATATGTTGGCACCATCTCAATCAATATGTTATTACTACTTTTTTAATTTTTGCATATCCAATAGATCCTTTAATTATTAATTTATTATTTTATCTTTTTTAGTTTTTCTACACATCTATCTTAATATTATCAATTTTTACTCCATTCAGCTTATTGTCATGTACTTTCTTTAAATTTTTTATTATTATTTCCTATCACATAACATTCTGGATGCACCTCCACTTCACCAAACCAGCCCCAATCTTATTACCTATATATTCATTATCTTTCTATTATTTTAAATAATTCATCCAAAGTAACAAAATAGTCACATTTTATGGATCATACACCATGTAATTGCTTTAAGCGATTGTACATAAATGAAAGTCCAGCTAACCTTCAATATAAAATAAAATATTGTGTATTTGATTTTGGAACCGATCATACTTGGCTGTTGGACTGTATCGCTTCCCTCCTGCAATACTGGTGCAATACAGGTACAGATGATCTCACCCAGATTCATATGCAGGACTGTGCAGGTAACATGGTGAGAGATAAAAATGCTAAACTGGCACCAATGCAGACAAACCACCGTGGGTCAAAAACAAAAAAAAAAAAAGGCCAATGCCTGTCTAACTGCATTCATTTGTGATGATCCTCGTAAAAGGATGAATTTCGAAGCAATAAACCTGATTTTTCAGGGTCCTTTGCCTACAGTGTTACAGTTTAGCATTGCCAGTAAGTTTTAAATAGCAAGTATTCCACTGATTGTTGAACAATCCAAGGTTTTGACAGATGAAATCTTCCACAAAAATACAAGTTATGCTTCCTGGAATTTGTAGGTTGGGCAGGACTTGTCATGAACAGCTTTCATGTCGATCGTCCACCTGCTGAGACACAATTCAAGGTTTGGACAGGTGGGAATCTTCTGAAGAAACTATAAATTATCAGGTGAGCAGACCATAATTCAAAGTTTACCTCTTGCAAGACTTCGGGAAGTCTAAATGGATAGCTACAATCATGACAGTTTAAGCAGCTGTTAACCACACACAAAAATTCAAGTATAATAGATAACTGTACTAGTTCATAATACGCCATAAAAATGTCAACCAACATCCAATTCATGGAAAAGAAAGAATTGACACAAATGTGAAGCGTATCCTGCAACAAATGCTTCACCTTATACCAAGATATAGAAAATACATGAATGAATCTTGCCGATTCCCTGCAATCCAATGATAATGACATAAATGTGCACTTGATCGATAGCAGAAATATGGCTCGCATTTCGCTGATGACTAGAAGGTACATTAATTTGCAATTAGCTTTGGGGCTGGCTGAATTAAGTGTAGGCTCCTTTGATCCTCTAATCTTTCTTTGTTCGGCTGCATGCTGCTCTGGCCATGGTTGAACGTTCAGACTGAGAAAATAGAATAAAGACGTGCATGACTACTGTGACCAGTAGTAGTCCCGCTGTTGAGAATGCGACTCCTTTCCATGTTGACAACAATGCAGACCATTTGAAGAATCTGAATGCAGCATATGACAGCAGAGATGACCAAAATGCAACCACCTGTCCTAATAGAATTATTACTTACAAAAGGATGAAAGAGTATGGAATAGGATAAACAGCATATGCTGGGAAACATCAAATATATCATTTCAACTGAAAATTACATATTTGTGCACTTCGACTGCAACTGGTATTGGGAACTAGACCTTTTATTATTGATTTATATGACAAAACCTACTGATGCCTAGATTACCTTGAAATGATCAACAAATGCTTCCGCAGTCATATTTTCGCAAGTGATCATTTGCAATTGAGATTTCAGCAAGTGTTGTCATTTTTAGCTTCTCCAATATTTTCTTCTAGGTTTTTTTAGAAAAAAAATGCCGCATGTGAATCTGGTTCACACTGCAGCATGTGTGGGAAAAAATTCAGAACTACTGTACATAACAGAAACATCAAATTACATATGTTTGCTTCCTACAGTCCGGGAAAAAACAAAAAAAAAGGATCTTTACCGTAAAATACATTTTGTATGTGCTTAAAGTAATATCTTACCAGCAAAGACTTAATTGGTCGACCAAGTGGTCTTAGTTCATCGCCAAAAGTCCCCTCTGCTATATGTTCATCTAGTAAAGCATCCTGTCCAGCAGAAAAGGAAATTAAAATATGTTGATAATTGAATTTGGAAAATGAGGCAGTATAGATAAAGCAGTGACACATCTCCACATAGCAGTCAGACAGATATCTCAATAACATGGCACATTTTATTGCACAACTGAAACAGAAGCTCCTCATATACTCTAATTCAGCACTGTGGTAAGAGTACAGTAACATGCCTTGGCCACAAATTTTTCTCTACACCATTGTGCTACTCCATCATCTGTTCGAGGCAAATCATTCATAGAATGTCGTTTCATGTGGACATGCACCTGTACATAAAGTAAATCTCAGCAGAAAAAAAAAGATAAATATCAAATGTAAACTACCATAACTCTATTCTATTCATTGTGTCAATATGTTGACCAATAGTATTTCTTTTTTTCTTTTTTTTTTGGGTGGGGTAGGGGGGTATTACAGTTAGCCTTATTAGTTGCATATATGAAAATTATAGTAGAGAACATTTAGCAATGCATTGATACACATCAAGAATTACTCTGCAATCTTGCCAAGGAAGTGCTTGAGGGGTAGCAGACAAATTCACCACGGAATTAGTGGAGCCCAATGAAACTTCATCATCACAAATATATAAATATAGTTCACAGGCTTAAAAAGCAACATCATTAGGGAAATAAATTGTAGTGAATAACATAGAGAATTAAAATGTTCACCCTCGTGAGCCAATGGTCAACAAAATAAGCATCATTGAGATTTTAATTTTCCGGAATGTTAATTGTGCTATCCTTCCCAAATGCAAGCAAATGACTCAGATACGAACAGCTATATCTTATACATGTTTATTGCAGTTTTAGGCCTCGTGGAAGCCAACAACATGTTAGGCCTAGGGCTGGGATAGTTGCTGCCATGTTTTGAAGGAAGTTGGTTGAGGTACTGGTGAGGAACAGTGGAGACACTGCTTGCTGACCAGAGATGGCTAGAGATGCAGGCACCACAATGAAGGCCATAAGGAGGGGCCCGGGTTGCCAACAGTGGGGTGGACCTGGCAATAGAGAGATTGGAAGGGTAATGGGTAGCACAGGAAAGGAGGAACAATACAAAGGAGTCCAAGCAAGGGAGAGGAAAAAATGCAGGGTAGTTTGAGTCTTTTATTAGGACGGGCCAGGGCTACCGATAATGGGGTGGACCGGGCAATAGAGAGAGAGATTGGAACGGAAGGCATAGGAAAAGAAGAACAACACAAAGGAATCACCTGTTCAAGAGAGAGGAAAAAAATGCAGGTCAGTTTTAGTGTATTGTCAAAAAAATGATTGTATGCACATATCTTAAAGCCCATTCATATCACAGAAAAATTAGGAAATTGGGAAGCCAAAGTGGCAATGGGAGCTAGATACCAAAGCATATGCAACAACCTTGGTAGACATTTCAACTACTAATGCGGCAACGATAAGACCATGCTCAAAACGACTAGCTAGATGGTACTATCTAGATTCCTTGCTGTTGAGATTATAACCTTCTAGCACATAACACAATTGCATGGATCCTCACATACTTCCCCCATTTAAGTTTGGCATCTTCTCCAAACTAAGGTTATAATCTCAACAGCCAATCACATTCACCATGATACGCTCATGGTCAACCCCAAAAGGGCGCATGATGCAATGTCCCTCGAGGCTATCAGCTAGGTCCACTTTGATATCATTTTGTAATAACCTAGGACCTTAACCACAAAGGCTCACCGAAAATTATATTTAGGTTACTTGGCCCATATAAGTACCCAATATCTCTCAAGCACACAATCAGTGTGGGACCAAACACACCTGCATAAGTCCTCACAAAGGCTAGGAGTTTCATTCATGATAATTGTGCACCTTTAGTGTTGATGTAAGAAGAAAAACGTGATAAAGGCAAGGCAAGATGAAGAACATTAGTCAAACATTCATGGGTTAATCACTGGAAACATTAAAACTATCAAACATCAGATTGGGAACCTAAGTGTGAATACCAATGGAAAGATGCTACAATGGTCTAGGAGGATTTGAATCTTCAATCGAAGGATGTATTTGAACTATTGAAGTCAACAATAGGAAGATTTGACATCACCAATACTACAAATTTGCTTTTCATTATTAACATATGCTCCCTAGAAGAACATTCTGTAAGACGCCAACTTAGTCCAGTGCTTAGATCTATTAAATGAGAGTGGGGCGGTCATCCAAGAAAGTCTTTTACAGCTGCAAATATTCTATAAGAAAATGTGCGGAAAGTACAGGAGGAAAACAAAAAGAAAGGTATTTTTATTGGACAACTAAACATTTGTTACTTAACTGAAGGGGCAAAATGGTCATTTGGCACTTCGATAATTAGCCAACTCAAATCTGCTTCTCTTGTTTTAACAAACAATAATAGTTGGGTGTATGCGAACAGAAACAGAACCATGATTTTGATCGAGGTGAGCCAAAGATAGCAACTAACTTATGATCCTTTAATCTTAGTTGAAGAACCAAACAGCCACCTGGAGTAGCCAAATCATAAGATTCTACAATAAATTTAAAATGTCTTCCTGCAAAAGAGAGGGCTCTCAGACCTTGGTATACCTAGAAAGAGGTGAAACAAAACGATGAGAATCTCCTAGTTTGTATGTGTTGTGGAGAAGGGAGTCAAAAGACAGAATGCCGTATGCTTGAAAATAAAAGATGAAACAAGAAGAAAAGAAGGTAGAACTCTTAAAACTTTTAAATGATTCAAAGAAAATATTGATATTCAAAAGCTAACTCAAACAAGGTTACTTAATTTCGGATACAGGCCTACAACCACATTACATTTGGATGGGCATCCCCCATTAAGTTGTATACTAGTGGTTCATGTTAATAGCAAAAAACCCAATTTGTGTCGCTACCCAAAAAAACCCAATTTGTGGGGGACCCATTTGAATGTAAATGGCAATGCTGAACTCCATGAAAATAACTGCCCATATTTAACAATCTACAAGGATTTAAGGAACACATTAGAGGGGAGGGCTCATCGTGCTTCCTTTGGTAATCAACCTCAAAATTTTAATGGGCCAAGCCTCATCTGAATTATTTTGACAAAAACCCATACATACAAACCTTCTAATTCTATGAGGATGACTAGCGTCCCTCAACCTCTTGGTTCTGATGCTGTCAACATAGAAACATGCTCATTTCCAGGGTGATTTTTGCAATGATCCTCTTTTTAATGGTGATATTTAGTCCCACTACTTATTGTAGATAATCTCTTTTGAAATATTTAGGAGTGAGAAATTTTTCATATGCAAGGAATGGATAGCTTTAACATGTTACCATTCCCATTTCGTTCCATTCTTTTTTCTTCGAGAACCATCCATGCATCTTTAGAAAAAGCTTTACTTTGTTTAGGATTTGATGATTTTTTGGTAAACTTCTACTTTAATTTTCCTAAAACATGTTTCACTCAATATGGTTATTCTCTTCTTCTTGTTCACGGACTCAAACCCCCCCCTTCCCCCTCTCCAGGGGGCAAATCCAATGTAGTTATCTACTTGGTCATAGACTCAATCAAATCTACTATATTAAATAAAATTTCCCTTGGATATGGTGTTGTTCGAGTTTAACCAAATACTTTATTATATGATAAACATAGTGAAAAAGGTCCCATTAATGCACTTGGAACCTCCTATCTCTCGCAACATCTCATATTGCTTCCCATGATCGAACTCTTTAAAAATAAAATCAATTATAGAATTATTTAACTTCTCGAAGTTTATCTTCAGGCATTCTACCATCCTCCAAAAGTTTCATGCATGCAGATATGTCTAGTCTCTCTGTCTCTACCTCTAATTTCCCAATACATTAGAGTCTGAATATCTCTCCTGCAATCCATCTTTTCATAATTCTTTCTCCATCCTTGAGAAAATGTTCCATATAGGGAAAAGATTGCCATCTATTCTTAATTCCTACTAAGCTATGTCTTAGAACTCTTGAAAGGTCAAATTGTGAGTTACGTGTCTTTTTTTGTGGCTCTTTTGTGGGGTTTATGCAGTTTCCTTTTCCAAACATAACAATTTTTCAACATAAACTTAACTAAGAAATAGGAGATAAAAGATGCTTGGCTTCTCTCTCTCTTTCTCAATAAAGCAATATTGAATCTATTTAATTGGGGAAGAAAATTAGGACGTTGTGTCCTGTTCTTTTGCCTATCAAATATCACAAATCTTATATTAAAGGATGTAATATATAGAAATGAATGTTCCATTTTTTATGATCTATGTTTGGATTTCTAGTTTATTTCATATTTTTTGTTTAGATGAGTGGTGATGATCAATAATAAATTTTTAATCAAAACTCAGGTTACAGGGGATTGATTTCAGTATAAAATGACATTAAACTGATGCACAGATAACTCCAAGAGCTATAGTATGAGATCTTGGATTGAGTCTCCTAGAGTGAAGATAGGCTTGGGAGTCTAGTAGAGTGAAGATAGGCTTTGATGAAGGTTTATGATTAAGATTTTAATTAACGGGAGGCAGATCTATGTTTTGATTTGTTCTACATGATAAACAAACAGTAGCAAGTAAAGAATAGCAGAAAGCTTAAAAGATATAAATAATGGCATACGCTTTAAAAGACTGGAGCGAGGAGAAAAGAGATAGGAGGAAGCGCACTTAACACATAATCCTAGCGACTTGGGACTTCTCCAACAGAGTATATGCCAAGAGGATGTTGCGGACTTGTCCAACTCAAAATAGGGAACTAACATGATTACTAAATAAATAACAAAACAAAAATACAGTATAATCCAAGGTCCGCCGTACCGGTCGGTCGGCGTACCGGTGGCCGGCCGGACCGGTACGGTACCGGTCCGGTACGTACCGGCCGGTACGCGATGGTTTCAAAAACCACAGTGCGCGGCGCTGTGGTTCTACAAAAAAAAAATCGTACCGGTGCGAACCGGCCGGTTCGGATAAAAAACCGGAAATACCCGTTTTTTTGTCATTCCGGTACCGGTCTAGAAACGGACCGGTACGGGCCGGTACGGCATTCCATGGTATAATCTAAAAGTAAATAATTTCTTTTTCCTTCCCCATCAACTAGGTTTTGCCAAAAACATCATTAATAGGCATTAACAACATTGTTAGAAGATGTAGATGGCCTTAACTTTCAGTCCATACAGATTTATGTATTTCTATAGAATGTGTCTGCACGAGATGCTTCTCTCAGTCCATTTCTCTTAACAACAAAATGAAAAATTTTAAGCTCATTTCACTTCAGTGACAAACATATAAACTTGAGATATGAACATGCGTGCATCCATCACGTGCAGTTGTACAAAGCCATGTATCAAATCCCATCTTTTTGGTTTCTTTCAAATAATCTGAGACATATTAGCATGGACACCAGAGTCCAGTTACACACATCCACATCAAAATCGGTAGACAAATTGTAATGATATAAAGGATTTCCTATAAATTATGATGATCCAAATATAAGACAATAAGAGAAAAAACTTAGCAACAATGAATCGGCAACACTTACCACCGAAGACTGCCCTTTCAAAATCTTAAGCATCGTAGGTGAAGGCTGATCTTTAGGAATAGCCACCGTTACATCATATATAGCTGGGACAAAAGAATGCATGGTACTTACAGCTGAAACAAAACCCTGAAATTTACTAAGAACAAAATTGTTAATATACCACTATTTCACCTTGAATTATAAAAAATAAATCTACATGCAAAACCTCGTAACTATTAGGAAGGAAGAGATTATTGTGGAATGCTCTGCATTTCTTTGTCATGCAAACTTATAACCCTAATAATTTGACAATTGCACAAAGAGTAAAATGTATGTTTTATGTATGAGGAAGATTTAAAACCAAACTCAAAAAAGATGAAGACTTTATTGCATCTAGAGTTATAATCCAATACTTATTTTTTTGCAGAGGATGAACTCAGTTATTGCTGTATCATTTAACCCAAAAAAAAAAGTGCTTGCATGAAAATTTAAGATTTACACAATCAGGCAACTATGTCAACCAGCTGGGTCTCTACACAAAGGTGAATAGATGTTGCCGTGCCACAGTGTCGAATAACATGTGTGATGTACAATCACGTCTTATTGAGACACTAGGGCTTTCCTCTGGACAAACATGCACATTAATATGTAGTCCAAAATTGTTGTCAAGGAGAAATGACTACCAAATGGGATACTGCACAGACATAGAGATGTCAAGTAATAGTTAAAGAATTTTTTTTTTTAATGAATACAGTTAATGATGAAATGCTTGAGCCAGTGTCAATGATGCCCTACAATGTCACCTGAAAATGTTGACCTTAAAATGTTCGATTTTAGAGAAATATAATGTACCATATGTATTCACTTTATTTCAGAAAGAAGTTCTATTTTGCTGCTTTTTTTTCAAACATGGTATCAGGGCTAGTTTTATTTTCATTACTTATCATGCACATGAATGACCATATGTCAAAATTTAAGTAGAGTTGTGGACCACATTTGTCGTCATATCTACGCTTTAAAATTTTTCATGTTTGACACTGCTATCCTTATCATCATGCAACAACCATATCCATGTCAACCAAAAAATTTAGTAATGAATCATTTTGCACATGCAATTAGCTAAGCCTCTTGAGAAAGTCATTCCAACTAATTTAAGGCAAGGTATATAAAACAACCTGGGCAATCATCTAGCAAATTTCAAGTTATTCAAAAAAAACAGATGAACCTAGAAGAAGAAAACAGGAAGAAAGAAACCATATGCTTAATTAAAAATAAATAAAAATCAAAGTCGCCAAATGTTTAACCTTGGTACGGGGTATTAAAACATTTCTTGGGGTAGGCAAACCCTGTGATGCTGCATATTCTTGTGCTGCTAAAAGCTTTGTTGGGGTAAAGCGAGTCCCCTCAACAAAAAGAGCCAGCCAAAATGGCCTGGGGAAGTCCCTGAACCGTTGCAGACCTAGCTGCATGATACAATCATGTATGCAAAATCAAGAGGGGAAATAAAAAAGAAAGAAAAAGGTCACCACAGAGGCAGAGGCACAGACTTGGATTCATCAGAAAGTAAATAATACCTTTAGTGTGTTCTCATCCTTGGCCCAGTTTCTTTCCAGGAATAGATATTCAGCAAACCACATTGACCAACCAATAACCTGCATGGCAGTGATCCCATATCCAATTTGTGAAAACCATAAAACAAAGGTTTATACCTCAAACACAAAATATTAAAATAGTGGGCAATGGGCAATATAACAATGGCTGCAACAGCTTCTAAAGTGGGCAAGGTAACATGAATAAAGAGCATAACCCATATGTAACAAATCAGTAAAAATAACTGCTTTGCTCAAAATTAAACATGCTTAAATTTCAGATACCATGAAGAATGCAGAAGACCAATATGTACCAGGGAGAAATAAAGAAAGATTTCCTTAAAAGAAGATTAAGAGATGACTACAAATTGGGTGGACAAAGCAGAATCAAAGTGTTTCCTTAAAAATTATTCACCAACAACTGAACCATAATATATGGTTTTGTACAAACACAACCGTTACCAAAGAAGAATTTGTAAGACTGCATGTTGAAGTAACAAGGATTTAGTTTGATCTTGAAAATAATGTGCCACTCGTGAAGATCTGATTGTGAACTTAGAGCCCTTTTTCCCCTACCAAATATACTTTTATCTATTTAGCCATCAAACACAACAGTTGTTCTGGCATACCTAGTGAATGCTTCATTCAACACATTGTGGGGTAGGACAAATTCTTTTAATCTGCTCGAACTCAAGAAATACCTTTTCATTATCATTGCAATGAGATCCATCAACTTCTGAGAATAACCAGTCCCTTATTCATTCCTACCAATCTGAAATTGGTTGTAATTGAAAAAATGTGGACAAAACTGACATTGGTGAGATGATCATTTGATTCCATTATACAGGACCCCTTGCTCCAACAGTTCACTCCCTAATTATATTATATTTTTATAGCCACCAGTGTGGTGAATCACACATACCATAGTTCGCAAGCTTAACTTATTTAGTTTTTTAAACGGTGGTCATCTTGCTACCAAAATCCTAATTTAGCTTTTTAAAACCCATGGTCATCCTGCTTAACTTATTAAAAGACTTAGAACTTTGTTTCCTCTACTATCAAGATTCATAACATGACTCTTCAATACAAAATACTAGAAAAAACCCAAACCCCTAAAAATTGCAAAAACCATGGTGTTGAAGAGGTCCATGCAGCCCCAAAATATGTGTTTCAAATTTTTCGCATATCAATAAACTGCAGCATCAAAGACCCGATGATGTAAGAGTATGTTCTATCTTTTGGAATTATAAAAGGAAAAAAAATGCCACAATCCTCCCTAGCCACCACAAGAACATCCTTCTGCTAAACCTCCACAGCATCTACAGTGTTCCCTAATCAGTTGAAGTCTTGGGCTTGGTACCAAGGACCTGGGTTTGAGTCCCACCCTCACTTGGATTTCAGCTGAGATTTCCCTGTCCAGTTCTCCAAAAAGAAAAAAAAACAAAACAGTTGATACAAGTAGGGGTGCAAATGGATCGGGTCGGATCAGGTCCTGGGTGACCCCGATCCGACCTGGTTTTTTGTTCGGATCCTAATTTTGGACCCAGACCCGACCCGGTTGAAGATTGGGTCGGGTCCGGTCGGGTCCGAGTTGGGTCCGGGTCGGGTCCGAGTCGGGTCGGGTTCGGGTCCGAATCGGGTCCAATTTTTTTATATTTTTGGGAAAGAATTTGGGCAAATCTAATTTGGTCATATCATAATTATGAGGTGCTGGGTGACCCATGACTTGAAAGACTTGCAATTGATCTCCAGTCAGAACAGATGATCCCGACTTACTAACTAAGTCGGTCTACAAGCCAAATTTCATATCACACTATTTTTTGTCCATGTGACTGATTGGACGGAACTTGGTGTCTCCCAGCTCCCCTCTCACGAGGACAAAAAAAATCCCAGACCTTCTTCCAAAATCCAATTCCATTGCAGAAAACTGGCACATGACCCATATTCAGTTCGGTGTTCCCTCACTTCCTCCCTGTAAAAGTTAAAAAAAACAGAAACCAAAAAACCGAAGGAAAAAAGAAAAAAGAAAAGCCAGCTACCGAGACACGACCCAGAGGTATCAACAGTGTAATAGACCGAGAGAGGATCCTGACGGACCAATAGTGCCACGACCCACACAAAAAAAAGAAAAAAAAAACTCTCTTTTGCTTTTTCCCCCTCTCTCTTTCTCTATTCGGGTCCATTCGGGTCGGGTCGGGTCCGTTCAGTAAACCCAAACCCGACCCAGAAAATGATTCGGGTCCAATTTTAGGACCCGACCCAGACCCGCGGGTCCTAAAATTTGGGATCGGGTCGGGTCTACGCGGGTCTCGGGTCAACCCGACCCATTTGCAGCCTTAGATACAAGATTCTTAATTAGCAAATATTTCATATTTAAAATTTATTTGGTCTCCAGCTACTCAAAAGACCAGGATCAGTCACTTGCTCCTGAACCTTGCACAAGATTGTCCCTTTTTAATAGCCAAGGGACAAATTCCTCTAGATTTGAACAATGCACTCATCATTCCACTGTTCTTTGCAGATCCCCAACCTTGCACAACCTAACCAAGCCCTGCTTAATCAATAGAACCATCAGTCCATGGAGGCAATTAATTGACATCCATCGCACAAGATACCAAGCTCACTACCAAACGAGGCTATTTAATCATATAGGATAATCATGATGTTATTGATTTGATCATGAAACAAAAGTCCAACCACTTCGAGGCATGATCAGGATCAGAAGAAAGAGTCAACTTTCTGTATCATCAACTCCCACAGTCTCTCAAGTCACGAGAGGATTACACTGTAAAATATATAAAGATATAATGTAATGCATGAGGGCCCTTTTTATCACCAAAAAATATAAAGAAAAAGAGTCAAGTTTCTGAACCACCTCAAAGAAAGAGTTAATAAGAAAATCACTTCAAGGATTCCTCTCAGCTCCACCTCTTCTGCACTACCCAGCTTGTCATTATCAAAAACCAAGCAAAGAGCTGCACAGCAGTAAGACTTCCACAATAACTCCTCTGCAAGGTTACTATTGGCAGCATCAACACCATGGCATAGGCTACCAAACAGCTTAATAATCCCAAGATGCTATTAGTTGGGTTCAAATATGACCTCTTGTGTATGAAGATCTAGCCTTTAATTGATCACTCCAACATGCACTATGAGGGAGTTTAACTTCTGTTCTACTTAAAGGAAGCCATGGTTTAAAAATGAATAGACATATTAAGTTCGGTGAGAGGGGGGCACGATTATTGAAAACATCCCCTAGAAGGTCAATGAATGTTACTACTGGATCTATTAAGACAAGTAACTTACATTACCTCTTCTAAAAATGCCTCACTCGTTGTCTCCATCTTAAGAGGCACCTTATTCATTGGTTCAGATGTAAATGTCTTATTCAATAGTTTTATAACACAAAATTTTACCTACAGCTTCAAATATAAATCTGGCATTTGTCCTTTTATCATCATAATCTAGGCTCCCCTCAATGCACATTACTTCTCCCTAAACTCAGTGAAGGGCCGTTAACTTTCATGATAATAATCTTCATCTCAAACAAATCAAATGTTTTGTTTGACTTCAAAAATGGGCATTCTTGACCATAATTAAGTAACAGTACTATTCGCAATCCCTACCAAGTAAATACAATTTTCATGCTCCTAGAAAACCTTTTCAATTCTAAAAGGATGCAAGTGAACAAGAAGTCTCAGCTATCATGCTTGTCATGAAAACAAGATTATCCTTCCTAATTTATGGATATAAGAAATATATTCAATGTGGACATATGCTCAGGTCCCATGCTATCTATTCTATTACATAACTCAAAAGTCCAGAAACGAAGCATTGGTGAAGTTCCACATTTTCATGCATCTCCACAGGGTGAATCAATGGATCTCCACATTTTCATGACTTTCTCATCACATGTGTAATACGTGCCACACTCTACCTCCAGTATGCTTTTATTAGAATAGATAGAAATCAAAGAATGTATAAGCTTGAAATCTCGAATGACATTATAATAGTATGATCCAACTATTTTCCGTCTCAAAAAATACATGATTATTTTGGGGTGCCCACATGCACCAAGAATTTGCACCAATTATCTACATGCAATACTCTTCAATATGTCAATTTTCTCCAAGCATCTTCCTTTCTTCTCTTTGGTTGTTGCAGCATCAAACCTCAATAAGCAAACTTTTGGATATCATCATCGTATCTCATGTTTACCTATGAATTCATTTAACTGATGAGGGGAATGGAAAAGATAAAGTTTAAAAAAAAAATTGTTTTATAAATTTTTGATTTTTGATCGCATTTCTGTGTATGCGTGCATAAAGAACACATTGTTTAGAAATCTCGTCTGAAAAAAAACACATCTCAACTAACATTTTTTTTTAACCTTTTAGCTGTTTCATCTAGTGAACAAATATGAGGGTGTATTACAGATGTTAATCAAGCCAACACAACTTCATCCAGAAGATACAGACATACCCTATGGATGGTCTCACTCAAGCCTTGACATGTTATCATATACTATGCGGTAACACTTAGTTCATCTATGCTTAATCAACTGTAGTATTTTTGGCGTATCAGTTTTTACTACTTCATGAAAATGTTGATTTCCCAATCTAGAATACATTAACATGTGAAGTTCAAAAAATTACACAAAATTTGCTAAAGAAAATGCCTTATTCTTTTCCTAATTTTTCCTTTTTTGTATATCTTTTACTATTTTAATCTTTTATCTAATGATTTTTTCCTAATGATTTGGCTTGTTTGGATGAAACAAACCCAAAAATTGAAAATCATCCAAAATAAATTTGTATCATAATCGGGCCAACATCAAAGAAAATACGAAAATCTAAATCTTAGTGATGAATGTGACAGCAACTCGGGTCTGACCATTTGGTCTAGTAGTAGAGAGACATTGCTCTCCTATCAACACTGTTTCTAAATCTCACAGTGCACAGTTCAAGCTTTTTGTGTTGAATAAGTTGCTTTTTTTGGTAAGAAAACAGTCGTAGAAACCCGACCAATTATCCATGCTTTTGACACTTTCCATTAGGAAACATTTACTTTTATTACATTGTGAACAATTTGACTCAAATATAGACATGTTAAAAGAGTGTTGACCCTCTAATGGATTTTGATGAATACAAAACACTAGAGCATAATTCCCTTTATCTTAACAAGTTATTTGAGGATTTTAGTTGGTTAATTAAGAATATTGTTAAGAAATGTCTAGGCAAGTTCCCATGATTTTTAAGAACTTATTGAAGAATTTTTGAGATGAAAGAAAAAGTTCAGGGACAGCCGAGACGTCTCCGGGTTGTCTCCGAGACGTCTCTGGCACAAACAGGAAGAACTGGCACGTCTGGAGACGTCCCCGGTACCTGCGGAGTCGTCCCCGCAAGTAAAAAGCAGACCAGCGGAGTCGTCCCCTAGATAGCGGAGACGGCTCTCTCAGAGAATTCCAGAAGACTTGTTTTTCGGAGATATAACGGCGGAGACGTCCCCGTAAAGCGCGAAGACGTCCCCGGAGCGCGGAGACGTCCCCTGAAAAAGCGGAGTCGACTCTCTCAGAGAATTCCAGAAGACTTATTTTTCGGAGATATAACGGCGGAGACGTCCCCGTAAAGCGCGGAGACGTCCCCGGAGCGCGGAGTCGTCCCCGAAGAAGCGGAGTCGTCCCCATGCAAAAAGCGCAAACAAGCGGAGACGTCCCCGTAAAGCGTGGAGACGTCCCCGGAGCGCCTGGGACGCGACTAACAACTTTTTCAGGTTTGATTTGAATTTCAAACGTCTCTTTTTTTGTGTCTAACGGCTATATTTGCTTTTTGGGCTATAAAAGGGACCTCTTAAGTGCTTCTCAACAACTTCTCACCAACCCAACACAAGATCATTCAAGAGAGAAGAAAGAAAAAGAGGTTCAAGGGAGTTAGAGCTTTCAAGAGGAGAAATCAAGTGCATTCAAGCTTTCCCATCTGATTTCGAGCTCATCTACTCACTCCCACTTGGCAATCAAAGCTCGCATTCAAGCCAACGTGATCCACATCAGAAGAACCACCATCATCCACGCTTCCAACGGCAAAAAGGGTTCTTCCGATTTTATTGTTTCTCATTGTTATATTTGCTTCTTAAGAGCTTTCAAATCTTTTGTAAAACGTTTGAATATTGAGCTTGTTTCAGTCAAGGGACTTGGAACAAGGGATAGGCGTCCCAAGCCTAAGTTAAAATTGGGGGATTGTAGGGTTCGTTGTTAGCCCGGGGTAAAACAACGAGTTGGGTAGTTCACTCGAAAAACTACCGGATTGTAGGGTTCGTTGTTAGCCCGGTGTAAAACAACGAGTTGGGTAGTGCACTCGCAAAACTACCGGACTGTAATCTGGAGGATTGTAGTGAAATTCCCAAGAGGTCTTGGGGAGTGGATGTAGGTGCTGGGGTGCACTGAACCACTATATGTCTGTTGTGTTTGTGATGCTTTTTGTCATTGTCTAACTTGCTCACTTACTTACTTAGATAAATTGGTTGCTTAACTCTTATCCGCGCATCCTTTAGTTGCAAGCATATTCAATTTACTTAATCAAGTCTCATTCAATAAATCAAACTGTTGCTAAGTTTAAATTCCACTGTGCATCTATACAACTTAGCATAATTAATTGAAAAGTGTTAGAAGTAGCCTAAAAGTTTTAAAAGACCCAATTCACCCCCCCTCTTGGGTTGTATCTACTGGGCAACAAAGAGAATCCCAAAGAATAAGCATTGTGGATCCACATAATTGACAATATTGAAATTTCCTTTGTTGCCCTAAACTTTCCATTTTGACATCAGAACAAGATTAGGAAACCAAACTAACAACATAACATCCCTAACCAAAATAGATCTATGATATTATATCATCTCAGAAGGACCACTTGAGAATTGTTAAACATCCCCCCCTTGGCCCACTCCACAGGACAAGCCAAAAGCAAATTTAGGTTAAACAAACAAAGAGGGATCAAAACGGGCCACTCTACAGGCCTTTTTTTTTTACATTGATCAGGCCAGGTATTTGGGCAGGCACTATGTAAATTTTTATAATATTCCGCACAAGCCGAGCTCATTTTGCCTTAAAAAACCAGTAACGAACAATATATACCTACACGCACATACACACACATACACGCATATACTAGCATGCCTCCCAATGCAATTCAAATCAAGATCTAAAAAAAGAAACCACATAAATGAATCAATAAAATTAATGATTTTATTTTTGTATGTCAAAAATATGTAGTTTTAAAATTACATTTTATTATACTAATATACAAATATTTTAAGAAACTTATTATCTTATACTTCTTTGGCTCCTTAAGGGTTCATTCCAAATGAATCCTTGATGTAAACAATAGGCAATCATAAGTTGATCATGTTTATTGAAAGCAAAATGGAAGCAATATTAATCACATCGACAAATCTTAAGATATTCAATGACTTTAAACCAATACTCCAGCATGTGTTGATGCATGTTTGGGGCAAAAAAAGTCATTTAAGAAAATTTGATTTGGTCTGGAGGGATAATATTTGAACTGATGTAATATAAGAAGAGGGCTAGGTTAGCATGAAGAAGGCTACTTGGAGAAGCATTAAGACAGAGGAAATGAGACATACAACCTAAACTGTCCCCTTTTTTAAATCAATGTGATTCTTATTTAATGGGAAATGTACGTATTGTCCCCAATTTACCCATGGACATAATCTACATAATATAAATTTTTAACAATGAATTAGTAATTTTCCGATTTGTAAAATATGACAAATCTCTAATCACTCTTTATGGCATAGTATAGATTAAAAGTTGTTGAAGAATTGTGCTTAAAATATAAATATGCCAAACTAAAGTTAAGCTTAGAGTCACAAATTAAATTCAAAAGGAAAGCACGTTGTTGCATTGTTTTTAGATACATTTTCCAAACCCCACACATACCTTGATTCTATTTTGATATTAAAAGATGCTCATAGAAGTTATGCAATGACCAACCTAAGTGACTAGTCTGCCGCATAGCTTGCTATGTCAACCCGTACCACCCGGCAACAAGCGTAACAGCGATGCACTTATGGTACTGAGGTTCAAAAAAGTGCAGGGATCAGGCTGGCCTATACCAGTTGGATCAAACTGTTTCTCCCCAGATTCATGTTATACCAACCCATGCCACCCAATTTTGGGTGGTTTTGTGGCTGGACATGAGGAAAGGGTCTCCCAACCCTGTGCCCATATGGAAGCTATATCATACGATACCCACAAGGTACGAGTATGGCACCAATACAAATATAGCGAACATTGATCTACAGGAAGAAGACACTAGAGATGGAAAGAGAGGCATGAGCACTCAGGACACAATCTAGAGAAAGAGTTGAAGAAAGAGGGGGAAGATGTAACATAGTCAGTTAGAGTTTCTTTTCTTTAATAGTTACTTGGGGTGAGGAGGGCTCCAATGAGAGAAACAGAAAAGGTGGTGGGACATTGTCAAGATAGAAGAGATTGAGGAGTTAAATTAGCTAAGATTTCTGGATTAGAAACAAAGAGTCTATGGGGCACAATTATAAGAGAGAGTAGCAACATAAGCTACCAAATCTCATGAGTATGTAAGGAGACCAA